>NC_054705.1:22270793-22455793 GCF_016097555.1 Gigantopelta aegis
ACATAACATAATTATATTCCAATCTTCACCATCAAGTTACATACATAACATAATTATATTCCAATCTTCACCATCAAGTTACATACATAACATAATTATATTCCAATCTTCACTACCAATTACATACATAACATAATTATATTCCAATCTTCACTACCAATTACATACATAACATAATTATATTCCCAATCTTCACCATCAAGTTACATACATAACATAATTATATTCCAATCTTCACCATCAAGTTAGATACATAACATAATTATATTCCAATCTTCACCATCAAGTTACATACATAACATAATTATATTCCAATCTTCACCATCAAGTTAGATACATAACATAATTATATTCCAATCTTCACCATCAAGTTAGATACATAACATAATTATATTCCAATATTCACCATCAAGATATTACACGTATCACACTAAAAGCAAATAAATAAATAATCATATTCCAATCTTCACCACCATGATATTACACGTACCACACTAAAAACAAATAAATAAATAATCATATTCCTATCTTCACCACCAGGATATTACACGTACCACTCTAAAAACTAATAAATTCGTTATATTCATCTGGATCTTCATCTTGAACACCCCTCCTGAATCCGCGCCAGCAAAAATCGGACGAAAAGGACACATTTAAACAAGAAAGAGCACTGTGTTCCATTCCACTGATGCATGTGCCTCCCCCACCCCCACCTCTCCTAATGGGTTCAACCCTGGTAGACGTTTTACAGACTATGCTCAAAAGAACGCTGAACTTTCCTCAAACTTTGATGGCACCCTGTCGTCTACCTGCCCCCCCCCCCCCACCCACCCACCCACCCCGTCCCTCCCTAAACCCGTCATAGTTCTTGGAAGATGCCGGGAAGCGGAAGTTGGTTCGATATTCAACGTTCAACATTCAATATTGAATATTGATCTGACAGAACAACATTCAACATTCAGTATATTTTTTATAAGAAATGCAATTAACATTATTTAAAAACTTGAATTCAGATACAAGTGTTTGTTTAGGAAAACAACCAATTGAGGGTGACTTGGGAATAAACGATAATATTGGATGGCTCAGAAATAAAGCAAAGCGGTAATCCATGCACACATTTACTAAAGGTCGAAATTCGAAAATGAGCTCAATATTCAGATTAGACCCACAATTCTGAAACCAAACATAGAATGTTTATCACATGATAAAGAAGTGTTCAGTAGTACACATCCAACCCATATATAACAAACACGGGGTGGCTCAGGGGCAACTTCCCAAGTAAAGCCCCATCCATATATATGGTACACAGTATAACTATAACTACACTATACTCGTTTGCAGTCACGCAGCTCTGAAACTGAACATAGAAAGTTTATGAAATTCTACAGATCCATCCTATAAGTGTACGTTCTTTGGTAATGTGAAGAGTCTAGGGTGGCTCAAGACTCTATCTGGACTTGACGCCCCGTTAAAGATCGAAATTCGAAGATCAGCTCAATATCCAGATTAGACCCACAATTCTGAAACTAAACATAAAATATTTATCATATGGTAAACAGGTGTTTAGCAGTGCACATCCAACCCATATATAGCAAACACGGGGTGGCTCGGGGGCAACTTCCCAAGTAACGCCCCATCACTATATAGGGTGCACAGTGTAAAATCAAGCTACTCACAATTCTTAAACTAAACATAGAATGTTTATCACATGAAAAAGAAGTGTTCAACAGTGCACATTCAACCCATATATAACAAACATGAGGTGGGTCAGGGGCAACTTTCGAGATAACGCCCCATCCATATATATGGTACACAGTATAACTACACTATACTCGTTTGCAGTCACGCAGGTCTGAAACTGAACATAGAAAGTTTGTGAAATTCTACAATTCCATCGTATAGTGCACCATATATTTTTATATTAACAAAAGTTTCTATTCATTATTAAAGATATGAGTGTCTGTTACGTTATTTGAGTTACCCAATCGATTGTTTTCCTTTGTTAGTTTGTGTGGTCCAGTTAGCAATTCTGTTTACGTATTCAGTATATATTTTCAATTTGTGCCCGATTAAACAAATGCTGTTGTTATGTTTCGTGGACCGAGACTAGTAATGTGTGTGATTGTGACTGATCATCTATTATATATTGCTTTGTGCTTTGCGATCCTCTCTTACTTCCTTGCTACTTACTGGGCGGTCCACCCCAACAAAAGGCATTGTTAGAATCTTCACATATTTATTGATTGGGAGACTCAATTCAATTCAATTCAATTATTAACGTTGAACATTTACAGTTCATCAGTTATACATACAAATGCATATACAACAATGACACAATGGAAGGTGTTGGCATGAAAAGAACACGGAGAATATAAATGCTTTTGTATAGAACTCTGTATATAGACTATTTAGCTATCGATTCTCGTCTTTGAAACATTTTGAACAGATATTTCCCTAATTTACATAAATCATTTACATTGTTAGTTGATAGTAATTCTATCAATTTAAACATAGATGGATGGATTCTATAATATTTCTTGATATATAAAATTCTATAATCACTGAAAAAGGGACAACATAATATCACATGAAACTCGTCCTCAATTTCACCTATTTTACACAAGCCACACCATCGTTTATATCTACTTATGTTATGATAGCGTCCAACTTCAATAGCTAAACAATGTGATGATAATCTTATCTTTGTAATACATTGTTTATATAGACTTGGAATAGGTTACATCAGGTAATTTTGTAAAATAAGCTCTTTTACTAAATATTTATACAAATATGAACATTTGATAGACGTGTCCAGGAGCCCATTAAGATCTTGCTTACACTGGTCCATAATTCTCTGTTTTATTAATAACAAATTAAAATTAGAGTTTAATGCTTCTTGGTTACCCCACAGTTCATATAATCCTAATGAACACAGTATTTGCCTTATTTGTCTTGCCCAGTTATTACCTGTATCACATTTTGATCTAAGTTCCACATATGCAGAGTACAAGATACAATTCTTTGTGTTCATTAATTTAAACCAATATTTTATCATACGGTACTTACGAGTATACAAAAGAGGATATCAACCTAATTCGAAATATAACATAATAGTAGTAGTGGAACTTTTAAAATGTATAATATTCTTACACAATTTTATGTGTAAATTCTCTATAGCGTTTGCCTTGTAAAACCCCCAAATCTCGGCACAATAATTCAAAATACTTGCTATGTATGTATCAAATAAAGACAAAGAAGACCTATGGTTTAACATTAACTTATTTGTATTTCTCTTTAATGCATATATGTTTTTTGTCCCTGATCTGTCAATAAATTGATCGCATGCGTAAATTTACCATTATAATTAAAACCTAATCCGAGATAAGTAAACTGGTCTACAGCCTCGAGTAACAAATCATTATAATACCATTTTTCATAAACAAATCGGCACCCACCCTTTCTGAAAACTACTATTTTAGTTTTTTCAACATTAAGACACAATCCCCATTTTATATTATAGTAATATAACGTGTTTAACATTTTCTGAAGACCTTCAGCTGTTTTTGAAAAAAATCACCATATCATCAGCGTATAGTAGTACAAATAGACTTAGTTCCTTTAGCTCATAATCCGGACACATGTTATCAATGAATGCATTTTCTATATCATCTACATAAAAATAATACAAAATCGGTGACAAAATTTCACCCTGCATTAGACCGATATCATTATTAAAGAAATGAGAATTAACTCCCCCTATACTAACACAGGATTTGACAGATTTATACATATTTTTAATAATTTGTAAGCATTTGCCTCTAATGCCGATTCTGGACAGCTTAAACCATAGGTTTGTTCTATTTACAGAATCAAATGCTTTTTTTATAATCAATAAAACAACAATAAAGTCTAGCTCTATCCGCAAGGGTTTTTCGTGATAATGGAAGATCAACTAAAAATTGCATCTGTTGTTCCCATACCTCTACGAATCCAAACTGGGCGTCACTGATTTTGTCAAATTCCTCCGACCAGTCTAACAGTTTTTTTTATTAAGTATAGAAGTAAATAATTTACCGAGAGCACTAAGTAAACTGATACCCCTGTAATTATTGGGATCGGCGGTATTCCCCTTTTTATAAACGGGCACAATAACTGCATCACTCCAAGCAGCAGGGAAAATGCCTGCATTTAAAATAATGTTAAACATATCTTTGATAATAGGAAACAGAAATTCTTTGTATTCAATAAGAAATTCATTTTAAGTGCCATCCAGTCTTGGACTCTTATTTCGCTTCAAATGTGATATTGCTACTACTAATTCAGAGTCAGTAATGGCACAATCTAACTGTTCATACAAACAATCACATTTTGTAAAATCCTCATCATCATCTACTGTCTCACTAATGCTGTCGTCAGTTTGGACCACTTCTTTAAAATGATTATAAAATTCACTCAAGGCTCCATTTGGTTTAACATGTTTTATTTTTGAAAAATTATGATAAAATTCTTTAGGGTTATACTTTCTTAAGTATTCAAAGTGGTTTCCCTGCCACTGATGATATTTCCGTTTGAGTTGTCTTTCTAATTTTTTATATTTACTTTTACAGAAATGTAATTAATTATTATTTTCTGGTGATTTGTCAGAGTTGAAAGTTCGTAATTCCCCCAGGTAGGTCTTGTACAACTGTTTACACTCTGTATTGAACCATGGTTTGTCACATCTATTGTTTATCCTGCTACTAGTGTTATTACTGAAACCTGACTTGACCCCATTATACACAATATCACATTTAAAGAAGTGGTCTGCAATACCATATAAAGCACTCGTAAAATTGTTAACCATATTGTCTATTCCTAAATGTGAATCAACATCGACATTTATGATACATCTTTGTAAACGATCTATGTTCACCCTAATAGCTTCCTTGCATTGTTCTTTATGATCATTGTTCCACCTATATTTTCCATATTTAACCCCCTCCCGATCCACAGTTGTAACTAACTGTGTAAGTGGATCTAATACATTGTTTAATGAAAACGAGACATGCAATGGAGCATGGTCAGAATATTGGTTAAAGTCACATACAACAAATTGTTCTAGCAAGGTAAACCTTTTAGTTGTTGTTAAGTAGTCTTACATAAATTTACAAGTTTGGAACCATAATTAGTCTGGCCCTTCGATCCACTTGCTCGTCACTAATATACTCAATTGCATTACTAACATGATTAAGTAGGCTTTCATTGTAACTCATCAGATCTAATAAAATCCCCCCTATCTGCAGTTCTGCTATTAAATTCCCCAATTACTAAAACATCCCCTAAACTTGAGTAGTGCTCAATCAGGACCTGTAATTCTATAAACAAATCACAATTATACAATTGATAAAAGAAGAATTCCCTAGTGCTACATAAATAACCTGGTTAAATTTGTTAAATTTCTTATCAAGCTTAATCCACAAAATACTATCAAAACAGTTATCAACTATAGATATACACGACTTAAATTTACATTTATACATAATAAACATACCACCACCTTGTGCACATTTCCTTTTTCTAACTGGGAAAGACTCAGTACAGACCTTTATTACTCTCAGGTGGTTACACAACGGCATATGTGGCACGTGGTGCAAAAGCTGTAGGATGAATGAATGGATTAATTAATTAATGCTTAACGACACCCGGAACAAAAATGCACATGGACAAATGGGTGTCATAAAAAGGGTAATATAAGCTGTAGTGTCAGGATAGGGCTTGCCGGAGACAATAGTATAACAGTATTAGGACATATGCAATAAATTAATAGAATGAATGAATGAATGTTTAACGACACCCCAGCACGAAAAATACATCGGCTATTGCGTGTCAAACTATGGTAATGCAAATAAATAAAGTGATGATCAACATCAATATAAAAATTCAAGACTTAAACAAAAACAGTGTAAAGAACTGTGCAAAAACACAAATATCACAGAATTTTATGGATACTGAATTTTACTCAAAACATCAATTTTGTGCTGTATTGGCCATTCTCAAAGAGAATGTTACACCCCTGCACCACGGTGAGGTTACAGCACACGCAGGGGCAATAAATTAATAGAGACAATAGTATAGCAGTATTAGTACATAGGCAATAAATTAATAGAGACAATAGTATAACAGTAGTAGTACATGTGCAATAAAATAACAGAGACAATAGTATAACAGTATTAGTCCATATGCAATAAAATAATAGAGACAATAGTATAACAGTATTAGTCCATATGCAATAAAATAATAGAGACAATAGTATAACAGTAGTAGTACATGTGCAATAAAATAACAGAGACAATAGTATAACAGTATTAGTGCATGTGCAATAAAATAATACAGACAATAGTATAACAGTAGTAGTACATGTGCAATAAAATAACAGAGACAATAGTATAACAGTATTAGTGCATGTGCAATAAAATAACAGAGACAATAGTATAACAGTAGTAGTACATGTGCAATAAAATAATAGAGACAATAGTATAACAGTAGTAGTACATGTGCAATAAAATAACAGAGACAATAGTATAACAGTAATAATACATATGCAATAAAATAATAGAGACAATAGTATAACAGTAATAGTGCATATGCAATAAAATAACAGAGACAATAGTATAACAGTAGTAGTACATGTGCAATAAAATAACAGAGACAATAGTATAACAGTATTAGTGCATGTGCAATAAAATAATACAGACAATAGTATAACAGTAGTAGTACATGTGCAATAAAATAACAGAGACAATAGTATAACAGTATTAGTGCATGTGCAATAAAATAACAGAGACAATAGTATAACAGTAGTAGTACATGTGCAATAAAATAATAGAGACAATAGTATAACAGTAGTAGTACATGTGCAATAAAATAATAGAGACAATAGTATAACAGTAGTAGTACATGTTATAACAGTATTAGTACATATTCAATAAAATAATAGAGATAATAGTATAACAGTATTAGTACATATGCAATAAAATAATAGAGACAATAGTATACAAGTATTAGTACATATGCAATAAATTAATAGAGGCAATAGTATAACAGTGTTAGTACATATGCAATACAATAAAAGAGACAATATTATCATACAAACGTTTGAATGATATAAAGTAATAAAAACAATAATATAATACAAATGGAATTAAAGTAATGTTATGTAACATTATTGTAATTACTACCAAATGTGATTATTTTAATATGTATCACACACACACACACACACACACACACACACACACACACACACACACACACACACAAACATATGTATATTTGGGTAGTAATAGTAATAGAGAGGGGGGGGGGAGAGAGAGAGAGAAACACATTATATATATATATATATATATATATATATATAACAGACAATCATATTTTTAATAATGAATAGACACTTTTGTTAATATAAAAATCTATGGAATTTTATTAGATGAAAACCAAAGTGAATTTCAAAATAAAACAAACAAATATAAAACAAACCTAACAATAAACCCAAAACAACGCCCTCAAAATACACTCAGAACCCCGACAACACACACACGCACACACACACATACATACATACAGAAAAAAGAAAGAAATCATTTATTTAACGAAGCACTCAACACATTTTATTTACGGATACATACATACATACAGAATGCATCAAATGTTACTTTTGCTTGACAACAAGACTAGAGAACATTGATTTATTAATCATCGGCTATGGGGTGTCAGATATTTGGTAATCTTGACACAGAGTCATAGAGAGGAAACCCGCTACATGTTGTCCAGTAGTAGCAAGGGAAGAAGAAAGGAAGGAAATGGTTTATTTAACGACGCACTCAAAACATTTCATTTACGGATATATGGCGTCGGACATATGGTTAAGGAGCACAAAGATATTAACAGAGGATCCCGCTGTCACCACTTCATGGGCTACTCTTTTCGGTTAGCAAGAAGGGATGTTTTATATGCACCATCACACAGTCAGGATAGCACACACCACGTCCTTTGATATAACTGAGTTGGCACACTAGCTGGAATGAGAATAGCCCAATGGTTCCACCGACAGTGATCGATGCTAGACTAAGCGCACACCACGCGAGCGCTTTATTACTATGCTGTGTAAAAAAAGAAGAAGATATCACAAATATTTATATTAAATTTTAGAATTACTTACAGTAACACGAGTAATAATTTGAAGACTAAAACTATAATCTTGATAATTGAAGGACACTATGTACGTGTGTGTGTGTGTGTGTGTGTGTGTGTGTGTGTGGTCTTATGTAAATGTCACCGTTAAAGAAATGTTAAGTGAATTGTGTCACATCAGCCGAGCGCTTTACCACTGCGCTACGTCCCGCCCCACAAAAATGTACATACCTTTAGTATTAAAAATAATTTGAATTAATGAATATCTAGCGACAACACAGCACAAACAAAGAAAAAAAAAAAAAAAAAAAAAAGGCTATCGGGTGTCAAACTATGGTAAATGCAAAACGTTACGTGATGAACCATGCATCAGCATAAAACATTAAACAGTTAAATTAAAACACAGTGTAAAGAACACATACTGTGCAAAAAATAAAAATATCACAAACAGATATATTAAAATTTTGAATAAAATACAGTAACATGAATACTAATTTGAAGACTAAAAATATCATCTTGTAATCATCATTCCATCATTCCACACACAGATATACAAAGAGACAAAAGAGAAAGAAAGATAGATGGATAATTAGATCGATGGATGGATCAATAGATAGATCAATAAATACAGGTAGATAGATAAATAGACAGACAAATACAGGTAGAGATAGATAGATTGATGTATATATATATATATATATATATATATATATATATATATATATATATATATATATATATATTTGCGCGCGCGCGTGTGTGGGTGTGTCTGTATGTATGCATGTATGTACGTACGCATAAATGCATGTATGTATGTATGTATATATATATATATATATATATATATATATATATATATATATATATATATATATATATATATATATATGTATGTATGCATGCACGGATGGATGCATGGATGGATGGATGCATGGATGGATGGATGCATGGATGGATGCATGGATGGATAGATAGATAGAGATAGATATATAGATGCATTAAAGGATGAATAGATATATAGTTAAATAAATACATGTAGATATATAGATATATAGATAGATAGATATATATATAGATGGATGGATTAATGGATAGATGGATGGATAGATAGATAGACAGATATAGATGGATAGATGGATGGAAGGATGAATAGATATATAGTTAGATAAATACACGTAGATAGATATATAGATAGATAGGTAGATAGAGCGATAGATAGATGGGTAGAAGGATGGATATATGGATAAATACAGGTAGGGCGGTAACCTTTATGGACGGCAATATTTTGGAAAACAAATTATTTTTGTATGCTGCACACAATTAATATATTTACTCTTTATGTCAGATAACATTCACCTCCACCCCCTCCCATTCTTCTAATATTCACCCCCTTATTCCTAAAACTGATTAGCTTCTATTTAGAGGCGTGGCAGGGGCTCGAAATATCAAAATGCCTAGGAGCGTCAAATACTCTGAATAATTATGTGTCTGCCAGTGGTAAATTGAACAACACTAATGGGGGGGAGGGGGGGGGGGGGGGCAGAACATTTAGAAATGAGCGCTTCTATGGCGATATAATTATTTTGTTAGAGTCCCATTATAATGGGTAAGGAGATGTTTACCGTATCCACTGATCTTAGACAGTGTTAAATTCTGTATTGCAGGCCTAAGAATGGAAAATGTGATTCGTTTTATCTACGACTACTTACATTTTTAACATCAGACTGCTGGTATGCAGATGTTCCAGTTGGTATTCATCTGAACTGAATTCAAATACAGAAACAAGTTCAAGTAAAGAAATAAAGAGGATAAAACAGAATCTGAAAGAATTGTACAGAGGTTTAGGTGAAAGACTGAAAACAACCTATAAGCCTAATGTAAATGAAAAACCTAAGGAGAGGATCTTCACCCTAAGCAGAGGGTACCAATACCTATTCTGCATGGTCTACTGGCTTGTCGGCTTAGGAGAATGCATCATGCCAGAAGAAGGAAGATATATCAGAGAAGTTTTCACAAGAGATGAAACAATTCTAAGAGATAACTGGTTCCTATGGAATCAACATTTGTCTTCAAGGGATATGAAAAAGAAGCAAGACAAAGATCCAGACTTAAAACCTCTATTCTAATGGTTTACACAAGGCAGACCACCTGATAAGCATGAGTCTTGTACAACTAGTCCCGTCACAAGACATTACTTATCATACTGGAGTAACTTGGAACTTAGGCAAGGAGTAATGTTTAGAAAGACAACCTTTAAGGATGGAACAGAGTCACTGCAATTCATCGTTCCTCGAGAAATGAAAAAATAAATTTTGTACCAGATGCATAATAGTATCTTATCTGGACATCTCGGGCGGATGAAAACAATTGGGAAACTACTCTCAAAATATTATTGCTTTAAGGCTAGAGAAGATATCGAGACCTGGATAAACCAATGTCACATCTGTGGAGCGAATAAGACTCCATCAAAATATCCGAAAGCACCCCTTGGAAATATGCAAGTCGGCGCGCCTCTTGATAGACTATGTACAGATTTTGGACCCCTTCCTAAAACACCTAGAGGGAACAGATCTGGTTGTTACCGATAGCTTCACCAAATGGGTAGAAATTGTTGCTGTACCGGATCAAACTGCGGAAACGACAGCGATGGTGATCCTGAATGAAGTAATAGCTAGATATGGGTGTCTGTTAGATATACATGGTGACCAAGGAAGGAATTACGAGAGCACAATATTCATAGAACTTTGTAAAAATTATGTTAGAAATTTGAAAAACAAGAACCTCCCCAAGAAACCCACAATGTAATGGTCAGGTTGAACATTTCAATAAAACATTAATAAAAATGATTAGGTCATACATTAGAGGAAGTCAGATAGACCACCACAGGAAAGCACTCGTATGACTCCAAACTTGCTCATGCTCGGAAGAGAAATTCGATTTCCTACTGAAATCGTGTTCGGAAGCAAAACAACAGTCATCAATGAAGAAGTATCATCATATGGTCAATACGTAGATCACCTTAAATTCAAAATGCAACTGGCACATGATTTGGCAGACAACATTTAAAATCAGCGGCTAGAAAACAAAAATAATGTTATGATGTTAAAAAATCAATGAACACATATAAAGCAGGCGACCTTGTGTGGTACTATCATTAAACAAAGAAAGAATCAATATGTCCTAAACTACAAATGCCATATGATGGGTCAAAGGTTGTTATGAAGAAAATCAACGTCCTTGATTATTTGATTCAACTAGATAACAAGGGGAAACAAAAGATAGTACATCATAATAAACTCAAACCATACTGTAGTTTATATAAACCGAAATGGATTAGTAAGTTACTCCGAAAGATGAAATACTGAGAAGACAGAAAAACAAGTTATAAAGACTAAATGAATTATCAAGTCCTAAAGTAAAGAAATAATAGTTATAATAAAATAGTCAAGAAGTAGTGAAGTAAGAAGAGAAAGGTTTAAACAGATTTATGAGTAAGAACATAAGCAAAATATAAAACCAGGCATAATGAGAAACGTACATGTATTTAAGTTATCAATTTTAAATTTTCAGTTTCATCTCATCAATTTCATCTGTTTTATCTCATCTGTTTCTCCATCTTATCTACTCCAACCGGGTCATCTATTCCAACCTCAACATGCAATCTAAAGTGAACCTGGTGGCTGTCCGAGGATATGCATACCGTTGTGGGAAATGTCCCACCTACGTTGGGGAAAAAAAGAGGGTTGTGGCCCATTTGTTTAAAAATCACGTGCCACTTGACCAGGCTATGTTTTACTGCACAATATGCAATTTTAGATGCGCAACGAAATCGGAACTGGAGACACACGTATGGGTCTATGCCGACCACCTGGACAGAGTTAGACGCATGGACGAGACGGGGGAAGAGGTTGATGTCACAACCTACTTAAAGGAATCCTTATCACCATATACAGTTCAGGCAGTTGATGTAGAGAAATTATCTGCAGACAAAAGCAACCAGGTCTGGACGAAAAGGACGAAGATAATGGACAAAGCGAAAACAGCACCACAGACATATACACCACAGACATATATACCAACATCAACACCAACGATGACACAGACACAACCAGCAGTGACAGAACCAACATGTACAGACTTTAACTTTCTGGACATCAGCGACCTGATGACGACGACAACGACGCCGACGCTAACGCCTACACCAACAATAACACAGCAAGCAGTATCAGACACCCAACCACAGATCTACCCAACACCGGATCACCCAGCAACGGCGACAGACAATCAACATGAGCCACCAACAGACGTACACGCACCGCAATCACCAACCCCATCTACAACATCATCTACATCATCATCATCATCGGGGGAAAGATATATTTCTCAAGAGGCACTAACGAGACTGGACAGGACAATCAACAGACTAGTGGACGGGATAGAAAAGGTGACAGAGGTGATGACAAGAATGACGGAAGCGATGGAGAAGTGTGAGCCAAGAAAAAGACGAATTGACGATGACGATGACCACCAGACGACAAAACGACAAAGGACAGACAGCAGAGAGAAGACTGACGGGAAAATACATAAACAAAGACCAGAGACAACGCACTATGAGACAAGAGACTGGAAAAACGAGCGACGACCTTACAATAGACGATGGAACCATTCAAGATAAATATTAACAATTTGTAGACTTACCAATAAATGTTATTTTTGTTCAATATGTTGGGAAAAATTTACAAATTACTTATTTATATAACTAATATTGATAGGGTCTAATAAATTGTTTGCAATCTTGATTAATTCTTCAGAAGTACACTTCTCTCTTCCAAAAGTAACAAACTGATCCGAAAGGTTTCAAATAATCACAATATTCAGGTTTGATTTAACAATAATGTTGATGAATAATTCTGAAAAATATTAGTCTGTTAGTTGCAAAGAATAACAATGATTACAATTATAGTGATATGCAACCGTAGGATATTTATTAGTAACATTCCAAATATGATGTGACATTTCAATTTTCTAACCTTGACAGGAATCTCATGTAATTTGTTATGTTTTCATTCGATAGTGATATACATATTTTTAACCTTATGCTAAGGTTTAAGTTTTGGATATCACAGTTTGTTCTTTTTTTAACCAGTTGTCATTTGTTCGACCAATTCTTGTTTTTTCATTGGTTGACAGTATCATGATATTTAAACATTGTATGGTGCTAGTCAACTATTTGAATATTTAATATCTAATGTGCCAAAGTGTTCACGTGTTTTAATTATTAATTATTGATAATGCACAGTATGTGTTTTCTATGTTATTTGCGAGGACGCAAATGTATCTAAGCAGAGGGTAATGTGAGACCCCAGTATATTTATAAGTAATACTGTTTGAGTTACGTTTTTTTTTTTTTCATAATTGTAAACTGGCGCTCACATACCTCCGGTAGGAGACCATTACCAACCACCAACTTACGAAGTCTTTTATGTCCATTTTATTACGTTTGGGCGAATGTCGATCCTTTTAAACGATGTAATTATTACTTGTGTACATTCCAAATTCATATTCCATTGATGTCATGTCGTGGCACGAAGTTTCTTGTCACTTCTGAGTGTTTAACAAATTATGTTTATATGTTCAAGCATTTGCAAATGGCGGTAATGGCCGAGTTGACCGTGACCTTCAAGAATTATATTTATTGTACATCCGGGTCACAGCTGTCAAACTCTTTAGCGGTAAATATAACTAAACTTTGGAAAACCAAAGTTTAAGTTATTATTTTTGTATGAACATGAATGAGATTAGAATTTACTGTATATGTTTATTTAGATAACTTATTGAGGTATTAGTTTACACCAGTAATAGGGAAGTCGGGTGTACTTTTAGCGTGACTAGCCTTACCCAGCCAAACAGGGGGAGGGTCTTAGTTCGCTGATTCAGCCGGCTCCGCTGATTCAGCACGCTGAATTCAGCGTCGCTGCTTTCAGCCGGCTGATTTTGGTTGTTTTAGACGTGAATACCGTCCCAGTGCGCTGATTCAGCACGCTGATTTTACCAACACGCTGATGTTTTCGTTGATTATGAAAAGTTATAAAAAGGCAGCGTTTAACGCTGGCCGTCAGTCTGGCTTTACCCTTACATTAGGCGGGTTGGGACCCATTTTGTTTATTTTCTAAAAGTGTGGGTGTTTAAATAAACAGTTGGGACTAGACAGCCATTCTCACTAATAAGTAGTATCAATAAATATGATAATTATATTTGGCAATAATAATTAATTAGATATGTATTATTTAGATATAGGTTAATAGCCTTCAATCATAAACTGAGAGCCCAGAAGTGCTATGGTATTTACTGTGAAAAGTTAACATTGAGATAAAGTATCTTGGACATAAGTGATATTATTCTGAGATAGGAATATTTAGTCTACTGAGTTAGAAGTACTAAAATAGAAGTTCAGGTGTAGCTTAATATTGCTGAAGTAGTGAAAAGTGAGATAGTTCACTCGGTGTATATGAGAAGATAAAATATAAGTAGTGAAGAGTGAGAAGTATTGAAATAGAAGTTAAAGTGTAGTTTAATATATTGCTGAAGTAGTGAAAAGTGAGGTAGTTCACTCGGTGTATAAGAGAAGATAGAATAGAAGTAGTGAAGAGTGAGAAGTATTGAAATAGAAGTTAAGGTGTATATTGTTGAAGTAGTTAAAAGTGAGATAGTTCACACTGTGTATAAGAGAAGATAGTGTAGAAGTAGTGAAGAGTGACAAGTGAAATATAGTTGAAGTAGTTGTGGGTGATGTAGTGCCACCCTACTGAGTTTATAGTGTTTAAGTGGTAGTTGAGGATGATGTAGTGCCACCATGTGTAGTTTATAGTGTTGAAGTAGTAGTGGAGGGTGATGTAGTGCCTCCCTGTGTAGTTTATAGTGTTTAAGTAGTAGTTGAGGGTGATGTAGTGCCACCCTGTGTAGTTATTATAGTGTTGAAGTGACAGAGAGTGATGTAGTGCCACTCTGAGTAGAGAAATATAGTACTGAAGTAGTAGGAAGTAGTCAGAGATAGTATTAGAGATAGTCTAGTGAACTGTAGTATTAAAGACAAAGCAATATATTAAACTAGCACATCTGAAGTTAGAGTGTAAGTAAGCAGAAATTTAGTTATAATGGAAATAGTTGTGTAGTTGCATAATGTAGTTTAATAATAAAATAGGTAACTTGAATACTACTCACCTTAATGAATGCATATAGCTGAGACAATATTAGTTTTTAGTAATATTTAATGACATATTGGTCAATGTGTATGACCTGAAAGTGCTTGTTGATAGCAAATATCGATTGATATACAAGAAGTGCAAGAAGCATTTTATTGAGACTGTTGGAAAACTATTTACCCTTGTTGTTACATAATAAATGATTGAACTTTACAAATTTGCTGTGTCATCTTTGCCTTCTATAGCTATTTGGGAGTTTATTACCAGCCATTCACAAAACATTCAGATGCTCTGTCGTCACAATATATATATATATATATATATATATATATATATATATATATATATATATATATATATATATACACACACACAGTTGAAGGATGGAGAGATGGATAAATACAGGTAGATAGATAAATAGACAGATAAACAAATACAGGTAGATGGATAGATAGATAAATAGATAGATAGATAGATATATAGAGAGATAGATAGATAGATAGATAGATAGATAGATAGATAGATAGATAGATAGATAGATAGATAGATAGATAGATAGATAGATACATATAAATATATATACAAAGAGACAAAAGAGAAAGAAACAAAGAAAGATAGATGGATAATCAGATGGATGTATGGATCGATAGATAGATGGATAAATACAGGTTGATAGATAAATAGAGAGGTAAATACAGGTAGAGATAGATAGATATATAGATAGATGGGTGAAAGGATGGATATATGGATATATACAGGTAGATAAATAGACAGATAAATGCACGTATATAGGAGATGGATGGATAGGTGGGTGGATAGAAATAGATATATAAATAAACAGATAAATATACTGTATTTGTGTGTGTGTATCTATATATATATATATATATATATATATATATATATATATATATATATATATATATATATATATATATATATATATATATATATATATATATATACATACATACATACATACATGCAAAGACAAAATTACAGATAGATAGATAGATAGATAGATAGATAGATAGATAGATAGATAGATAGATAGATAGATAGATAGATATAGATGGGTGAAAGGATGGAGAGATGGATAAATACAGGTAGATAAATAGACATACAAATACAGGTATATAGATGGATGGGTAGGTGGATAAATAAAAGTAGATCAATAAATGAACAGATAAATATACTGTATATATATACAGAGAGAGAGAGAGAGAGAGAGAGAGAGAGAGAGAGAGAGAGAGAGAGAGAGAGAGAGAGAGAGAGAGAGAGAGAGAGAGAGAGAGAGAGAGAGAGAAATACATATACAGTCAAATAGACAAAACTAAAGAAATAAATAATTATAGATAGAATTATAGATAGATAGATAGATAGATATATAGATATATAGATAGATAGATATATATATATAGACAGATAGACTGATAGACAGACAGGTAACTGTTAAAATGAAGTCAAATAGAAATGTGATAATAATACAGGTTCTTACTTTGACAAATGATGAATACCAAGTAGTTGTTGGAAACCATGTTCACGATTTCAAATAAAACGTAATTATCGTCACCTTCCAGTTTCTAGTATTATATATATACTCTTCAAAAGAAGAAACGCAAAACCACATTGTTGTAACATTTGGAGAATTGATTTAATTATTGAATGGTGAGTCCGATAATTACCAAATGTTGCAGGATTGTTCACAATTCACTCTAGTCCATTGTGGGTAAGTGATAGGACACACCACCAAGGTCAAGGTCATCTGGAGTCAATACCGGGTGTGGCCTCCGCGTGTGTTGACAACTGCCTGGCACCGCCTGCCCATTGAAGCAACCAGAGTACGGATGACGTCCCGGGGGATGGTGGCCCACTCGGCCTGCAAGGCTGCTGCCAGCTCGGGCAGGGTCTGGGGCTGTGGTTGTCGCTGTCGGAGGCGTCGGTCCAACTCGTCCCATAGATTCTCAATTGGGTTCAAATCCGGTGATATCGATGGCCAAGGAAGGACATTAATGTTGTTGTTCTGTAGGAAAGCCGTTGTGAGACGTGCTGTGTGAGGCCTGGCGTTGTCATGTTGGAACACTGCGTTGGCGTTGGCCATAACTGGAACGATGTGTCGCCGGAGGATCTGGTCAATGTAGCCCTGTGCATTCAGGTTGCCCTGCACGTGGACCAGGTCAGTTCTGCCAGTGTGTGAGATGGCTGCCCACACCATGACACTACCCCCGCCGAATCTGTCCACTTCCTGCACGCAGTTTGCCGCATAACGTTCACCACGACGCCTATACACGCGACATCTTCCATCATGACGTCGGAGCAGAAATCGGGACTCGTCACTGAACCACACCTGTCTCCATCGCAGTTGAGGCCATTGTCGATGAATCTGGCACCACTGCAGTCGGAGTCGACGGTGTTGTGGTGTTAAGATGACACCTCGAACTGGACGTCTGGCACGAATTCATACCTCACGTAGGCGGTTCCGTACGGTCTGGTCGGATATCCTGCGCAAACCTGGTATTGCTGCGGCTGTGGAGGTGGCAGTAGTCAATCGTTCCCGAAGGTGGCGTACCCGGATGTAGCGGTCCTGCCCGGGGGTAGTGACCCGTGGTCGACCGGATCTAGGGAGGTCACGTGTTGATCCATGTTGCTGGTAACGGTCCCACAGTCTGGAGATGGTGCTTGGGGACACATGGAATGCCCTGGCAACCGCCGTTCTGGATTCGCCTGCGTCTAGTCGGCCGATGGCATTGTTTCTCTGCGGTTCACCGAGACGTGGCATGTCCTGGATTGTCAACTGTCGGCCAGATACAGAGGCCAGGCAAGCGAACACCCTGCACTTTTATACTGTCGGTGTTCATGTTGCACGTGCAGACAACGCACGTGCAGTGGTGACATGGTTTGCACGTGGCTGCGTTTTTGCGAATATTCACATTTTGAAACTTTATTTTACAGTAGCTGCGTTTTATCGAATGTAACCGTGGGAATGTGTTTGGGACATGCAATGACCTTATATTCACAAAGCATGAACCGGTAGGAAACATAAAATCGGAGTTATAACCCATTTGTACCCTTTTGCGTTTCTTTTTTTGAAGAGTATATATGGTTTCTGTGGGCGTTACCATGCTATGCCTGAGGAATCATGAAAGTCTCAATTATTTATGTTTCTTAACACAAGTTCCATCGTTAGCTGAAGGTGTACGTTTGGATACATTTTTATGTCATATATAATGGACTCCATTGGAAACTCACCACCCAATTGTCAAAGCTAAAACGTTCGTTTTATTTAACGAAACCACTAGAACACATTTGTTTTTTAATCATCGGCTATTGGATGTCAACCATCTAGTAATTGTGACATACAGTATTAGTGAGGAAACCCGAGGGACGTCGTGTGTGCTATCCTGTGTGTTGCGTGTGACAAGTGCACATAAAGATCCCTTGCTGTTATTTGGAAAGAGTAGCCATGTGGCGACAGCGGATTTCATCTGTGAACAAGTGTCGATATAACTATGCGTTTGCCATCCAATAACCGCGTTTGCCATCCGATAACCGCTGAATAGTAGTCAATGTTTTCTAGTAGGCTTAAATGTAAGTAGGCCATGCATCATTTATTATAAATACATTGGTATGCTGAAAACAAACGGTTTCTTATCGTGGCTCTCTGACCAGGACATTTTACATCCATACCACAACTCAATGCAATTTGTTAACGTATATTTCGCAACAAAAGTGAGTGTATTAAATATCCTGGCTACTGGCCTGGTATTGAAATTTATTCTTGTATCCTTTTTTACAAATATATATCTGACTGGTGCGTTTCCAATGAAGTTCAGTATATCGTCCTTATATAAGAATTGTTCGTAATTTTGGGGGGAATTTATCGATGTAAAACAGTCACACATTGTATAAAATCGCGTAGCGTAGCAAATCGATTTAATACTAACTTTGTGACTGTTATACATCGAAGAGGGGGGGGGGGGGGTGGAGAGGACAATGCGACTTTGAGGACAATTGAATGAGCGCCGAAGGCGCGAGTTATTTGGGAGTCCGGGGACATGATTCAAAGGTGATTTGTTCGTTACTGTAACTCTCGCCGTTAATCTCGATCCGTTAGTCTCGCTACAACTTTTACATTCACTCGAAAACAAACCTGCCAAAATTATTGGGGTGGGGTGGCCGAAACCCCTGACACCCCTCCCCCCCCCCCCACCCCCCACCCCACACCCCCAACCCCCTACGGGCTTGTACAGACAATTCATAAATCAGTTTCTAACGTTCTTCACATGATCTGATTTACGTCATTTTCTTAGGCGTTTAGTTTAAAATCCTTCACTACGCTACGCAATTTTATGCTGTTTGTGACAGATATAAATTGATCAATTCATTTTAAAAATGACAAACAGATTTTATATAACTACACAGACTGGAGCTTGTATAGAGGGTGGGTTACGGCAGTCGAACCCTCCCCTTGATCAAGCAAATTTTCTCCTCTTTTTTTGTTTCAATACTTTTCCACTCATACATTTTGCTAGCCACAGTTTAGCCCATCACCCTCTTCCAAAATATATGCGCAAGCTTTTGGACACCACATTTAGTTAAAATACATATACATCACCTTCTAGCGTCCTTTCCTTGACCTTTGTCTACGTAAAGATGACCCAACTGGCGTAGTAACTTAATTTTCTGAGGTTTATCAGTTTTTCTTCGACAATGTCCAGTCAGAATTGAGGAAATCGTATAAAATCGGACAGTTTGTAATTATAATGTATTAATAACCATTAAGACAAGGGCGTAGCGTGATCTGGACCGGGGAGGGGGGCGGGGGGGGGGGGGGGGGGGGGGGGTATGTGTGTGTCGAATATGAATCGAGTGGACCTTTTTTTTATTTTGGTTTTGCACCACCAGAAACTCCATATGCATAAACCTGAAAATACGGTGTCTTACAATTCTGTCATTCGAATCCAGCAAACTAAGCCATAGCAAAGTAATATCGATAATATTTTTTTCTAAATATTACTGTTTGGAGATCGTCTGGTTATCTTTTCTCTCTATAACACGCTGCTCATCATTGTAAATAAAAGGCTTAAAGGGACACACCCTAGTTACGGCTAGTTGTTAACCATTACGGCGTTGTTTTTCGCTATTAAACCCATTTTTTCACAAATAAAATTGCACTTTACTTACCGTTTATTATTTAGAATATACATTTCCATTCACCTGAAGTGTTTTTTGATAATCCTGGTAATCCTGGTGTTTGTAATACCACAAAATAAATTTTTCGTATATCTTAAAAACGGACGCACGTTTGAGAAAAACCCGTTGAGCAGACCAAGTGTAATCTATTTTTAGAGGGGATATTTCCATTTCAATGTCACAGATGTTGGTATACCACGTGACCGTTATCATTTTGGTTCGGTTTGTTTTCTCGTGCACGGTTCGCGCAATCAACATCCGATTTGTTGTTGTTCATTTGTGAGATTTTTCTTCACAGTTCGTGAACATTTTCAGTAACAATAAAGTTCAGACAAGTAAGTGTCTCAATACAAAACGTTACAAACCCTTAAAACCAATAATGTTGCTGTCTTATGATATCTGGAGAGGGGATACAACCAGGACAGAACAGTTGGAACATGTCCAGGAGAGGTGAAAGAAACGCACCCCAAGTCTGTGAAATTTGTCGTGACGTAGGCATTGTTGTGCTTCGAGCGACATCTACCGGTGACATCAAAATACTCACTTTCAAAATTATTTCAAGCAATTGGGACATGGGGATTCCCATGGTATTTATCGATATAAAACCTGCTTTTTCACTCCATTTGATAAAAACGTGATCTAAGTGTGTTACAGGTTTGTAGATTAACCAAACCATAATTTATTTTCGCTGGATGGAACTAGGGTGTGCGGCTTTAACCTATTTACTGTCCTAACCATATAGTTAACTACATTTTGTCCAGACACAAATCGTAAAAACCCCCAATAACAAACAAAACAAAAAACAAAGCAAAAACCCCACAGAAATTCCACTTACTAGATTGTAATCGAGTCAATAGCTTGTATCGGCTTCAACGAGATAACACAGTGTAAATAACACGTAGTCTTCACCGGCGGCCATATTGTGTGAGTTATTTGTGTGTGCGTGTTGTTGTTGTTGTTGTTTTTGTGTTTATTGACCACGATTACTGTTTTGTTGTTTAGATCCATACGCTTTCGTGGTTCTCGGTTGCAACGCCTGTGTGTCATTCACCCGTGAGCGCACACCTATATCGGTACTACCTTGCTGTAAACCACGTGCTATGTTGAAAAGGACAGTAATAACATACAATACAATTTGTTATTCATTTAACACTCTTGTAAACGAAACAAGAAACACCTACACTTTGCATAATATTTCCGTCAACGCGTGACGTCATATCCTTGTTGATGACCAAACACTTCGAAAGCTTAAAATGAGCTCGGTGTGATACATTTATAACAAGTTAAAACTGTATAATAACAAGCCCAGGCCAGGCATGGACGCCTATATGAATATCGAGCCATATACGGCACTGTGATAATAATAATAATAATAATAATACGCGCGCGCACACACACACACACACACACACACACACACACACACACACACACACACACACACACACGCACAGACAGACATACATACACATATATATATATATATATATATATATATATATATATATATATATATATATAATGTTTTAGTTCTGAAAGAATGAATGAATGAATGAATGAATGTTTAACGACACCCCAGCACGAAAAATACATCGGCTATTGGGTGTAGTTCTGAAAGCGGCCCATGTGCATCCCAGCCTACACCATGTAAAACCTTTTAACTGGTAAGATTTGTTGGCTCCTTATCAGGCTTGGAAACAGGAATGGCAATGGCTTTTTTCCACTCACATGGGAAGTGGCCAGAAATACAGACTTTGTTAAAGATATTTAAAATAAAACCATTAAGGATGATTCAGTGTGTGTGTTTTTCATCTGGTCCTACTGAAGTATCATGGACTTAACGTAGAGCGTCCTGCCATTCCTCAATAGAGAAGTGTCTTTTGTATACTTTGAAATGAAAAGTTAATAGTTTTATTTTTCACAGATGTAAAAGCATCTGTACTGAAAGATAAAGAGTAGTTATGAGAGAAATTGTCTGTCAATACATCCAAGATGATTTCTTACTCTTTCTGATAGCTTTACGAGCCTTTTCCCGAGAAATGCGAAAAACATTCAGGTTCTCTCCGGTCGGTTCGCTTTTCAACCTCTCGACGGTCTAGTTTCGCTCTTTTATTGCATCTTTGCACGTTTAATTCAACCATGGTTTATTGAAATGCTTTGGTACTGCCTAAGTCTTAGGAATAGTTTCCTCTGCAATATCTTTCAAGATGGATGTGAACAAATATATGGAATCATCGGCACCAGTCATGGCAATTTGTTGCAGTGGAGTTCTACATAGATGCCGAAATTGATCCCAATTTGCCTTTGTCATCTTCCAAATCTGAACCCTTTCAAGTGATAGAGGTCCATCATTCTCCAAATGAATTGAAAAGTAGTCACTGCAACTAGGGTCTGGACAAACTTGCCAGAAGAAATCAAGAAAAGGATATGGACTACATAGGGTCAAATCAATAGATGACAAAGAACCAATTACAGGATGAAAGTATGTATGACTTTTATCATTAAATAATATTATGCAATTTTTAAGAATTAAATCTTGTATTATTTATCTTTATTATTTATGCTATTTCATCCCTATTTCATCCCCATTTCATAACTTGTGCTCATGCGCATACAAACGAATACTGTTGTTTTGTTGTTTCTGTTCTTTGTTTAACAACACCACTAGATGCATCGTATTTAGCAGATATATCCTCCAACTGTCTACCATTAAACGCCTTGGGTGCCCTCGGGAGTCCCTGGACATCATAAACCTGACGGAACAAGTTCTGTGTCAGAGTGATATGACGTTGTTTGCAATCTGCATGTATGTGGGCATGTATGTATGTATATATGTATGTATGTATGTATATATGTATGTATGTATGTATGTATGTAGGTATGTAGGTATGTATGTATGTATGTATGTATGTATGTATGTATGTATGTATGTAGGTATGTATGTATGTATGTATGTATATATATATATATATATCGCTGTCTGTTTGCCTGTCTGCTTTCCTTCCTTTCTGCCCTATCTATCTATCTATCTATCTATCTATCTATCTATATATATATCTATCTATCTAATTATCTAATTATATATCTACAGTGCTGGCAGTAAGATATATGGGCACCTTGGGCATTGCATGTTGATAGTGGTACAACGTGGGCTCATGTCCATTCTGTTGAGACACTGAATCTCTGGAAAAGTGATAGAGATCCATTCATGTATGCTTGAGATTGTGGACGTTGTGAATATGCGCGTCCTTCTCTCTCACCTTACGACCCAACAAATCCCATATTTGCACAACAGAGAACATGTCGGGCGATCTTGCAAGCTAATTTTCCAATGTTTTATTTATTTATTTATTTATTTTATTTTGTTGTGTATAGACCCCCAAGCACCATTTAACAACGTGACAGTCTCACATTTTATTTTGCATTGGAAATCTCCTGTTACTTGTACTAACAAACGATGCCTCAATTAAATCCAGTGTGTGGTTTTATTTTGTAAGTCACACGTTGTCTTTTATTTAAGAACATTGACCAAATTGCTAAACTTTTTTGGCAAAGTGTATATGTCAAATGTGGAGACTGTACATACATACAGGGGATAGGAACCCCCGTGGGCAGCAACTTTGCTACTCTATTCGTTGATTTGTTTCTATATGCATATGAATCAGAATTTCTTAGTAATCTGGTCTAATCAACACAAAGGAATCAGCCTAAAATCTTTAACTCCATTTCCCACCATATTGTTTATCTTGCATCAAAACTGGCAGATATCAAAATGTTGATAAAATCAAAAGAATGTGGGTTTGTGTGTGCTAATGACATTGAAAATGAAATGCATTTTATATTGGTGTGTCCATTATATAATAATTTAAGAAGTTCACTTCATATTATTGAAAAAAAGCATTCTGTTTTTAAATTTATTCAATTGTTTACCACACATAAAATTAAACAGTTAAGCAATTTGGGTAAATTTCTATATCTTGCTACACGCTTGAGAACTAGTTATATTTAATATTTACAATGGATGCATTTTCCTTATCTACTACAATATTATAACTATATCCTCTTAGTATCACTGTTGTTTACTTGAATTTACACATATATTTGTAGTGATGGGCTTTGTTGCTCAGTCAATAAAATAACTGAATAACAGCAGGAGTATTTGTTATATAACATTTAGTGAAATATCTTAAAATGTCAATGAAATAAAAGTGTTGTCAGTCACTCAGTGACGATAACACATTTTAGAGTGAAAATTGCACTATTTCATTCTAAAGTGTGCTATCGTCACTGTAGAAAGTGTTATCTCAGCTGTAAGAAAACCGGAACTATTTTCACCCCCACCCCACACAGCCTCTCTCCAACGTATTCTCACAATTAATGTTTCCTTCTACAATAACATGCTTTGACTAGTAACGTCTCCTTGTGTGTGTGTGTGTGTGTGTGTGTGTGTGTATGTGTGTGTATGTGTGTGTATATATGTATGTATCTGTGTATGTTCGTAGGTGTATTTATGTGTATGTGCGTGCGTGTGTGTGTGTTTTTGTTGTGTGTGCGTGGGTTACGGAACGATTTCGTACCCATTTTGTTTCGTCCCTGGACGATTCGTACACACTTCCGTTTCACACCCTTGACGATTCGTACCCAGTACAGTTAGGACACGTTTTATGTTGAATTTCACAATGATAATGTTTGGTCTGTCTTAGTTAGTTGTTCGCTTGACTGTGATAAATGTTCCCACTGGGTGCGCTTAACATATTGCACCCAAGTACGAGTTACTACAAGGGAACAAGCTTTTCTCTGCCCTTACGGCACTGAACAGTAGACATGAGACATTCAGTGTTATAAACTGTACGTATGTTACTGCTAAATTTCTTTGAAGCTGGACTGATATAGGAAGAAAATGTTTTATTTAAAGACGCACTCAACACATTTATTTTACGGTTATATGGCGTCAGACATATGGTTAAGGACCACACAGATGTTGAGAGAGGAAACCCGCTGTTGCCACTTCATAGGCTACTCTTTCCGATTAGCAGCAAGAGATCTTTCATTTGCGCTTTCACACAAGCAGGATAGCACAAACCATGGCTTTTGTTGAACCAGTTATGGATCACTGATCGGTGCAAGTGGTTTACACCTACCCATTGAGCCTTGCGGAGCACTCACTCGGGGTTTGGAGTCGGTATCTGGATTAAAACTTCCATGCCTCGACTGGGATCCGAACCCATTACCTACCAGCCTGTAGACCGATGGCCTAATCACGACGCCACCGAGTATTCGTGTTTATGTCGTTAGGTGTACACAGTTTGAGACGTCGATTGTAACTTATTTATAACATAATAGTCTGATATATAACCACCTTCAGAAATGTGTTAAATATTCAGGCAATCAGATATAACTGGGGAAAAACAGAGTACCAAAAGAAATTGGAATTAAGATTCCGTTTTGTCTTTTCTTGATGTTTTTAATAAATTCCGCTCTTCCCCAAGACCCAATAATAATAATAGTAATAATAATAATAATAATAATAATAATAATAATAATAATAATAATTAAAATAAATAATAATAATGCATTTATTTCAGTTCTGTGATGCGAAGAATATATTTTTTATTATTTGCTCCTGTAAAAAGGATTTGAGAAGAAATATTAATACGTTTCACTGATTTTGTATAACTGGATGTATTCTAGTGTGTGTGTGTGTGTGTGTGTGTGTGTGTGTGTGTGTGTGTGTGTGCGTGCGTGTGCGTGCGTGCGTGTGCGTGCGTGCGTGTTTTATAGTAACCTTACACATACGTTACCAATAACTGAACATAGAGTGGTGAGGTTTTGATGGAATTCAGTATATATGATGTAAACATTTATTCAGAAGTAGATCTGGGACGAGTACTCGTGAACTAGCGAATGTGAACTAGCGAAGATGAATAATTGAGTCTGTTATGATTAACCATGCATATCACGATAAAACCCATAGAGACGATACATACATTAGAAACTGGAGAGTGGTCAGACATTTTATATATTTACATATATCTATCTATGTATGTATTGATGTATGAATATCTATATATTGTATGTATGTCGAGGTTGACTATTACATACATAGATATTAACGCACTGGCGCAGGGGATAATTAAATCCTTTCTGGCCTCACACATTGTCCCATGCCGTTGCTGCGACTCGAACCTGATAAGCTAACAGATGCAATCGCAAACATTGCTGATAAAAATATTCGGTAATCTAAAACCAAATACAATCATAAATCAGTATCACGATGGATTACAACCTATAATTTACAATAGGATTAAAATAAAAATGATACTATCAACGGCTAAAGCTACAGTAACCATAAAACCTTCAACAATGCTATATATAAAGTAGTCCTTGTGGTTATGTTCTTCTGCTAATTCAAAAGCTTCCAGCATTGATGGTTGGTCAAAGAATAAACGCATTCAGGAGAAAAAACAAAACAGGGAACTATTTTACATTTAATAAAGATTATAAAATTAATTTACAATCAGCAAGAGTTTTGCCAATTGTAGCAGTACAAAACTACTGCGATATGATTTGAAATAATAGGACTTCTTTGGAAACATATTGTAAAACTGTCCCGTATACCAAATTCCCATAAAATTACCTACTCTATAATATACCTTTTACGAAATAAATAAATTTAGAAAAAGAAGAAAGAGAAATTTATAGATGTATTTAGCAATCGTGATTACACTCGATAGATTTAGTTATGTTTTTCTAAAGATCTTCCGGGCAATATACTAGGTGTGTTTCTTTAATTAGTTAATTAAGTGTAATTTAAAAATAGGGATATACACCTCTAAGATGGAACATTTCAAAAGTTTTTGCCTTTCCCAAATTAGAAAAAAAAGGACGTGTCTAACCATATTTATTATAGATTAATAACACTGACCTCTAATGTATGTGAAACAATGGAATCAGTGGTAAATAACATATTGTCCTATTTCTTAGAACTTAATAACCTATTTATTGCATGTCAAAGTGGTTTATGAAAGAAACATTCTACCATGGACCACCTTTTAAAACTTCAGTAAGGACTTAACCAGGTTTTTAGAAACAGCAACACGGTGATCTGTGTTTTTCTTAATTTTGAGAAAACTTATGACATGGTATGGAGGCTGGCTCTTGTAACTAAAATGTATACAATTAGTATAAAGGCGCAACGGTTTACTTTCATAGATAAATTCAATAATAATAACAAGGGAATGTTTTATTTAACGACACACTCAAGATATTTTATTTACGGTTATAAGGACCACATAGATATTGAGAGAGGAAACCCGCTGCCGCCACTGCATGGGCTACGTTTTTCGATTAGCAGCAAGGGATCTTTTATATGCACCATCTCACAGATAGGGTAGTACATACGACGGTCTTTGGTATGCCAGACGTGCTGGCTGGAACGAGAAACAGCCAAATGGGCCCACCGACGGGGATCGATCCCAGACAGACCGCGCATCGAGCGAGTGCTTTACCATTGGGCTACGTTCCGCCCTATAATAATAATAAAATACTTTTAAGTAAATGGCTATTGTCCCCCAACCCGACCCCCCACCCCCCCCCCCCCCCCCCCCCCACCCCCCTTCTAAATTGTAATGCCGGTATTCCCCAAGGGACTGTAACAATCCCAACGCTAGATGGAATCTTTATAAATGATTTGGTGTAAACATTAGAATATAAAAAATAAGAATAAAGATTCTGCTATCAATGTTGATCTTGGGGATGCCATCGCATTTTGGATAGCTGGTAACAACAAAGGCCATACAGACAGATGTAAATAATTTACACAACTGCCCTGATCAGTAGAGGGTTAATCTGCTCGTAACCAAAACAGTTTGTATTATATTGCAAAAACATAATCAAATAATAATGCATACACATTTATATCTGAAAAGTAAAGAACAAAAAAAAACACCCCAAAAAACCTTTCTAACACAAGATATGTTTGACGAAAACACCAGTTTTAAAACACATATAGAAGAAGTAGTAAATAAGTACAACATTTATCCCAACATCATTCTAGTACTTTCTAGCATTGGATGGGGTGCAGCTCAAATCGGTATAAGTGCCGACCCATTGTAGGGTGTATAGCACTAAATCAAATCCCACAGACGACAATAGTAGCATATATGGCTAAAACTCCTACTTGCGGCGTATCAATCGACATATACACCGCGGATACAAATACTATAGCCCCTCACCCTTAAAGTGAATTCAAAACAATTGGGGACCAAGCTGCTGTTTTCAGAGATAACGGGTAGCGTCTATGGCTACTCTAATTCCGCACAGCATTTTAGTACTTTTTTTAAGCACAAGGCTACTTAACACAATGGTACTAGTTGAAATACAATTGCATACATTTTAGCCCAGATAAAACTATATTCCTTACAACCAACACACTCACATTGATTATCAATCACAGGACTAGTGGTATTATCTCCTCGTTCACAAGTTGGGAGCACCTCAAACTTTGACTCAGCCGGAAGTTATTTGGTACAGTACTACTTGCAGACCAATTTCGTCTTTATCATATGTTGCAGAACTCCCTTCTTGAGGTGTGTGATATTCTGTTCATCTCTTTTTCTCACAATAAAGGGCACCGTTCTCTTCCATATGGGACAAGAAGGAAGTATAAATGTGGTACTCAAAACATGCATTTGTGATGCAGAATGTCTGAAGTGTGTAAGTTCGATGTTTTGTTCAGCAAATATCACAGAGAAAAAAGTTACGACTAACTTTCATCTGCCAACAAAATGTTGTTACGGACTACACAGATGCTATTACACCATTCCAAAATGTAAAAAAAAAACCCTACTAAAATACTAACTAAATCACTATTTATTTACTTCTTTTAATGTATTCCAACATATTAATGGCGCAATAATCGTTATAAAACTGAAATACTTTACCTTTGCTATATGGTTTTATATAATTATACAAATGCTATTTTCATATACTTACCTTTTGTGACACCCAATAGCCGATGTGTATGTTTGTGCTGGGGTGTCGTTAAATATTAATTCATTAATTCTTTCATTCATTGTTATATATTTATTATTTTGTTATGCCATACCCATAAACTGTTTCACACTTATTTCTGTTTGTTCTAAGAATGTATGGTAGATCTAACAAAATTGTATTTCAGTAAAAATATGCCCATTTTATTACTGGAAACTGTACCAGTGGAAATTATAATTCCAAGTGTATGCTTATGACAGTAGCGTCTTTCTTGTTCACCCTAAGACTGCAGACACTACATCTATTATAAAACGAAACAAATGCACTTCATCAGACTAACACCGTGGTATTTATTTGTCAGGATGTCCGATTTGTGAACAATTGCGAACATAGTATTTATTTCATCTAAGATTTAACTGAATTTTAAGGAACCATGTGCAATATAATTTTGTCATACGTTTCTAAATAGGCAAATATATTTAATATGCAAGTTTAATCGTAGAAATATTTTACTAGTCGGAAACATCTTACAATGCAGCAAACTCAGGAATGTCCCTTTAATCAATGGGACATTTTATTACAAAAACGGTGAACGAAGATACAACTAACTTCCAATATTAAATTTTCCCTTTATGTCAAGGAATAAACCTTCTACTTCAGTGTTTGGTGTCTACATGTGCATACCACAACTTGTAAGATACATTACGGTATTTTATGCAGATTTCAAATAATGCAATATCATTCTGGCAACTGAATTGATCGATCAGGGTTATGATATCGAGGGACTCCCGAGGGCATTCAAAAAGTGTTACTGTAAGGATGTCCCTTTAAAAAAGCCATCTTTGAAGTAGGCGTGTGTGGTGCTTATGAATATTGTGTCCACATCTACACGGATAAGATATGATATGATATGATATGATATGATATGATATGACAAATATGATATGATATGATATGATATGATATGATATGATATGATATGACAAATATGATAGTATAGAGTTAAGAGAAACGTGGTTTAATAACTTATTTAACCCAACTAATACATCCAATAACATATTTAATCCAACTAAAAACTAAACGTCTTAACATTCTTAAATATTCACATTCGAATATAACTAAACTAAATAACTAAATACATTGGAATTAGGATTCCAGTATGTCTTTTCTTAATTATTAATAAAGAAAATAATAATAATAAAAAAATAAAAATAAAACATAAAAAAATAATAATAATAACACTAACAACACATTTCTTTCGGTTCAGTGATGCACAGAATACAAAAACTTACGCTTTCAGCTACAAAATTGATGTTGACAACAATATATTTTTTTATCACTTTTATTTTATTTTACTTTTTGTTTGTTGTTCAGTATAATTGTTTTATCCTCGTCACACCATTGTGTAGAATACATTATTCAATACATACAATGTCAAAGGCCACCAACATCAAATAATAATAAAAATGTTATTTAATTTGCCTCTAAATTGGGAACTCATACGTATATATATATATATATATATATATATATATATATATATATATATATATATATATATATAATATATATATATATATATATAATATATATATATATATATATATCAGTATTTAGGGTGGTGCTAGGGGCTGGGGTTTGGGGGTTGGGTGTTACATTTGTAATGCGAAAAACCAAAAGGTCTATTGCTCGGACTCGTATGGGTTCAACCACTTTTTCATCCCGCAGACACAGCCCTGAATGTTCAAAATACGATAGCATTGCTTGGTTAATAACATAATTATTTCGATCTATGACTGCACGTGCTATTGTAAAAAGTGGAATTAAGTCAACTTCGTGCATTTTATATGATGATTTGTATATAAAACCTGTCGGGGTTTGGGTTTGTGTTCATGTAAATGCAAAGAAAGGAAATAAACGTAACATTTGCAAAAAAACTTTGGGTCTAAATAATTGAACAGGATAATATTATCTGAAGGATGCACAAATACACTGTGAGCGTGGTAAGCATCAATGCACACGGTATACTTCAGAAGCTAGGTGGCACGTGAATGAATGAATGAATGAATGTTTAAGGACACCCGAGCACGAAAAATGCATCGTGTATTGGTTACTATGGTAACAAGGTGGGACTTAGCCCAATGGTAAAACTCTCGCTTTTTGTGCGTTCGGTCTAGGATCGACCCCCATGGGCCCATTGGGCTATATCTGGTTCCAGCCAGTGCACCACGACTGGTATATCAAAGGCCGTGGTATGTGCCCTCATGTCAATGGGAAGGTGTATATAAAAATTCCCTTGCTACTAATGGAAAAATGTACCGGGTTTCCTCTCTACGATTATGTGTCAGAATAACCAAAGGTTTGTCATCCAATATCCAATTGATTAGCATAATAATGTGCTCTAGTGGTGTCGTTAAACATAAACCCTTTAACTTTAACTTTAGAAACTAAGTCGTCGTAGGACACTTGTTACATTCCTTTCATTAGTAGCAAGGGATATTTTCTATCCACTTCCGCACTTCTGCGTTTGAGAGGATTCATAGATTGGCATGGAAATATACTTAGCTCCACTAAAAACGCACCTGTCAGATGCGTCGCTATAAATAAAAGATATGAGAAGAAATATTAATACGTTTCACTGATTTTGTATAACTGGATGTATTCCAGCAATACATAATCCCCGAAAGTGTACAGCATGGCTATGTTGTTTTATTTTGTGTTTTATAGCAAACTCACACATACGTTAGCTTCAACTAAACATTAGGCGGTTAGCTATCAATGCAGTTAACTACATATGATGTGAAAATATACTCTTCAAAACAGTAGGGGAACTCTAATAAGAATTTACAATTGCCAAACTTGTAAGGTATACTAGCTGTGGGGAATGGTTATATGATAATAGTGAATTAATTGGGCAAACATTACAACAGGTAGTTCAGTATTACAGTAGTTTTTATGACCACCAAAGATCTTGAAGGACGATTGGGGTCAGAAGTGAAATTTGAAATTGACGTTTTTGTATCAGTAAATTGGAAGTTCAAACAATAAAAATGACTGAAAACAAAACAATAACAACTGTATGATCAACCGAATGAAACAGAGATAATGTTCCACAGTGATCGACCTTCCTAAAAATTGTGAAAATTAAGAATGAGACCCCACACACGTGTATGGGACAAAACACCTAGATTGTTCTAATAATGAACAGAAAACGTGTTATGAAAAAAATTGTATGGGATGATTCTAAGCTAAGTGATTTTCAAAAGAATCTGGAAAGTCATGATACACACGATGATTTTGTTAAGGCCGTAAGATGTATAGAATGTGCTAAGTTTGATGATGCATTGGAACGTCTTAATAATTGGCTTTTTAAATGTGCATCATGTATGTATAAAACCTTCACGGATAGGGAGAAGAAGTTCGTTCCCATACATGCTTGGTTTGATAAAGAGTGTTACAAAATGCGAAAGGAAACTAACTACTTTCTACGTAAATTTAAGAGATCAAAGTCAGTTGAAGATAAATTAATTTACTTAGGGAGACAAAGAGACTATAAGAAACATATTTTAGAAACGAAACGGACATACTGTGATAACAAACTACATGTGTTATTAGGCAATATTAATAATTCTAATATATTTTGGAAAGAAGTTAAAAAAGATAAACTATAATGTATCTCAAAGAAATAGTATTAGTAACGATCAATGGCTTAAACACTTTAAAAATGTTTTAGGATGTCCGGTACAAGGACATGAACATTATAATGATGATATATTGCTAAATAATTATGATGAATGTAATAATTTAAGTAATGATAAAGAACATCAAGCTATGAATCAAGTAATTTACAAAAGAAGAAATTATTGGAGCTATTAAATCACTTATAGTTGGGAAAGCAATGGGAATTGATGGTATATAGGCAGAATTATTGAAAGAATCACAGGTAGCTTTAAAAACATTTCTAATACCTTTCTTAATGGTGTTTTTGACAAGGGTGTATATCCACAGGTTTGGGCTACATCGGTGATCATCCCTCTGCATAAACAGGGAGATGTAAATAACCCAGTTAATTATCGTGGTATCTCTTTATTCTCTGTTATGAGTAAAATATATACACACATTATAAATAAACATTTATCTTACTGGGCTGAAAGTACAAGGACACTTTTAGAAGAACAAGCAGGATTCAGAGCTAATTACTCAACAATTGACCATATTTTTACTCTATATGGCTTAATTCAAAAGCGATTGCTATCAGGTACTAAGTTGTATGTGGCTTTTATTGATTTCAAGAAGGTTTTTGACTCTGTTAATAGAAATATATTGTGGAATATTTTAAGAACTATTGGAATGCATGGTAAGACAATAGATATGTTGAAAGCTGTGTATGCATCTGAGTTTGCAGATTTCTTTGAATGTCCCTTAGGTGTAACACAGGGGTGTAAAATAAGCCCTCTGGGTTTTTTTCTTTCTCTTTTTTTTTAAAATTAATTGGCAAATGAAGTAATAGAGGGTGGTAAATATGGTGTACAAATTCTACCTAACTTAAATGAGTTATGTTTGCTCCTTTTTGCAGATGATATAGTTTTGTTATCAATTACCCCTGGTGGACTGCAAACGCAAATTAATAACTTGAAGAAATCTGCTGATAAGACTTTGTCTGACTGTGAATTTAGATAAGACTAATACTGTTGTTTTTAGAAATGGTGGGTACCTTTCTGCTAGAGAAAAATAGAAATATGGAAACCTTGAAATCAAAGTTGTAAATAGTTATAAATACTTTGGTGTGAATTTCACTACGAAACTTAGTAGAAATTTGGCATTACAACATACTCTGTCAAAAGCATAAGGAGCTGTTATTCAAATTATAAAGTCATTATATAAATTGGGTTGATTTAATAGTAAAATATTTTTTAAACTGTTTGACTGTCAAGTTATGCCTATGTTAACATACTCATCAGAAGTATGGGACCTTTCCAGTCTTCCTGAAATTGAAAGGGTACATTTATTTGCATGTAAACGTTTTTTTTATGTGTTCCCTCACAAACGCCAACTCTAATGATGTATCCTGAGACTGGTCGTTATCCCCTTATCAAAGCTGTTAAATACTGGACACGTCTGTTACAACTACCGTCTTCTAGGATATGTAAACAAACACACTTAATGCTTTATAATTTTTGTTGCAAAGGTAAAAATAATTGGGCAAGTCAGTTGGAAAATATTTTATGCCGTAGTCGATTTGGCTATGCCTGGCTATTTCAAGAAATTGGTGATGTTAAAATATTTATAAAAACTTTACAACTTAGACTAACAGACGTATATTTACAAGAATGGTTAACAGATATAAATAGTAGTGATAGATATGAAATATATATATATCTTTTAAATCAACTATACTTTTAGAAAAACATTTGGATTGGAATATTCATCATTTTAGAAATGCACTCACACGATTTACATTAGGCTATACAATTATCAACACTCATAGAAATAGATACAGACATGACTTGCCTGAACAGTGTCACTATTGTGATGACATATTGGAAGACGAATTCCATTTTTTGTTTATATATCCATTATATAGGGATTTAAGAATAAAACATCAGTCTCCAAAATACAGGTGTCATCCCAATAGATTAAAAATTATAATTTTATTAAATAGAGAATGTCATACACAGAAGTAGAATTTAAGTAAATTTGTTTGTGAAGCACTTAGAATTCGGAAAGTATTCTGTAATAGTTAATTCAAGTCATTTGGTTAGTATGCATAGATATTATGATTGATCTTTATATTCCATATGTATGTGTTGATGTCTACGCTACTCTTCTTGTAACAGGGTGGTCAACCCTAATAGTGAGAATAAATAAATAAATTTAAAAACAACTAAGTAGCTTTTAACACAGTTGTAAAATGTGTAATGTTCAGCATTTTGATGCGTCCATTTACAGTCTTACATTAGTACTTCTCTTTTGACTTTTTAGTTATTTGTTTTCTTATTTGATCTGATACATTTGGTAATGCAAGTAATAAATGTGTTATTTTTGAAATTATTAAGGTTTTGATAACAACGAAGCGAGTTAATTTTTTAGTGGACCATTGTTTTAACATTTTGTTTCATCTCCATTAACTTCGGTTCAAAGTTAGTTTGAATAATTTCTGCAATACTAACTGAAAAATATACTCCTGTAAGGAAAAGGTTTTTGCACCCCATTCTAACTTCCATTTTGGATGATGAAAAACATTTAAAAAATATTTTTTACTGCCTGGCCAGATGATTTTTAATCCAAATACGTTGGCATACAGGTGTAATATTTTTAAAGTGCTGTGGGTTCCGTCTAAAACGAAGGAGATGTCATCAGCGTACTGCGATATTAAATATTCTTGCCCGTTTACAGTTATACCTTTTATATCCTTTGAATTTCTTATTAATATAGCTAGTATCTCGGCGCATATTATGAAAATATAGTGGGACAGTGGATCGCTTTGTCTACAACCTCTTTCTAGTTTAAAACTTTCAGACAGAAATCCATTTTGTAAAATCCTTGATTCTGAGTTATTATAAAATGTTTTAATCCATGATTTAATTAACATTACCTATAAGGCCAGTTTGGAAATTTGTGCTTGAAAGAGAGAATATACAAAATGTATAGTACATTATATAGAAAAAGTACAGACAGACGTTTGAGAAACGAAATATAGGGTGCACTCCAAAAACTGCTGGTTCTAAAGCGTGGTATTGACTGCTTTCGTGAACATGGTTTTGGCCACTTTTGAAATATGCCCTAGAGAACGCTTCCACTAACGAATGGAATTTTGTTCATGAAGATCTGGAACGGGTACTCGTGTACTAACGCATGACCCTTTGTTAGAGAAGATGAATAATTGAGAATGTCATGATTAACCATGCCTATAACGATAAAACCCACATAGACCATACATGCATTAGAAACTGGATAGTGGTCAGACGTTTTTATTTCAACTCGTGAGTGAACATGGTGACCAAGCTCCACTTCGTGTTCATAGCTGTTAATTTATTCATCATTTGTCAAAGTAAGAAGTTGTATTACTATTAGATTACTATTTCTAATTAACTTCAGTTTAGCTGTTGTAAAATTTTAAGTTTCTGTGTGTCTGTGTGTGTGTGTGTGTGTGTGTGTGTGCGTCTCTCTCTCTCTCTCTCTCTCTCTCTCTCTCTCTCTCTCTCTCTCTCTCTCTCTCTCTCTCTCTCTCTCTCTCTCTCTCTCTCTCTCATGACCACGTCACCAATGTCATACCATCCAGTAGAAAATAACACATGGTTGAATCGATCACACCGTAACGTAAAAGTTAACCTGAAATTGATTATGAGCGCAAGGACCGTAAATAGGTTTCCGTTGGAAAAGACATTTAATTATATGCACATACCACAACTTCTGATATACTTTACGGCATTTTATGCAGATTTTAAATAATGTCATTATCATTCTGGCAACTGAATTGTTTCAGGGACTCCAGGGATAAGTTTTATTGTAGAATGTTTGAGGGTTCATCTACTAAATACTGACCAAAATGATGGCCATTGCTATTCTATATTTTGGAAGTGTATTATGTTGTTCAGTTAGTCAGGGTGCCACATGGAGCTATCGTGCAAAACAAAAGAAAGAAAAAAGATATACTTTTCAAACGCAAAATATCATTAGTACTCTGATTGGTACTTTTTAAAAACGGATTGCCTTAATATGTTACACCATGTTTTACAGCGAAGGTATTTCCATGCACTTCCTCTTCTTAAATGCAGATGTTTAAGCATTGAAAATGTATATAGTTACACACGTGGACGTGATAAACAGGTTTTGTAAATTTGCATCATACTATTTTGTTTTGTACGTGGACCATCTGGTCTGAACCTTATCAAAATCAGCTATTATTGCGAGGGGAAAAAAACGCATTTTGTTTAAATATCGCATTCACTATAGATGGCGTCTGTTGGTCAAAACAACTCGTGTAAATTTTTTTGCATAATATGGAAGTATGTAAGAATTATAACAGAACTAAAATAATGTATACTGCATTAACACTGTACACTGTTAACATACTTGCAATTCATCATGTTCTAAGACAACTATAATATATATGTCATGGCAGAATTCTCGTGTTACGATTATTCTGGTGATTAAGAACGTCAAAAAGCTCCAAACGTTGGACTGTTAATTTGGGGGAAAATATATCATAGACTGCCGGATACTGGTTTGAATTTGAAAGTCCATAGGTTGATGACATGTTCCAGTCTGGGCAACTACCAGGTGAGAGATAAGACATAGTCGGTTCAAATGACTTGGCGCACAAAACATTTTTGTATCCATCATTCACTGTAACCAAGTTTGTTACTAAGCACGACCAACTGACAGATATCAATATCGATTAGAGTAACACATATACATTACACATTTCCAGAACAATTCTTCTGCAAACTCATTCTTTTTTGGTGTAAATGATGATGCAATATTTAGTAGTTTTCCTTTACAATATGTCACCGTGTAATCGATAATCGATAAAGTTGGGTGAGATGGTGGTACTGGGACACAACGAATGCCACCTCCGTCAGGAATGTCCCTTTAATGTTAACATGGTGTACTATTTTATGTGCAGCATAATTATATGAATAAACCATATTTAAAGGAACATTCCTGAGTTTGCTTCATTGTAAGATGTTTCCGAATAATAAAATATTTCTACGATTAAACTTACATATTAACTATATTTGCTTGTGTCTGTATGTTCAATGTGTTTCTGGTCGTCTTAATATTTGTTAAAAGCCCAAACTTGATTTTATCTTCAAATAATTTTGTATGTACGGAAACAATATTTTAGGAAATAAAATGAAATTTACGCTAGTACAAATATGGCAACGACAAGAAATACGTTTAATATACAGCCACTAATATGTTATGCAGGAAAATATATTTGATATGTAATTACAATCGTTAAAATGTTTCTGTTGGTCAATAACAACGTTTATTTGTTTTGTTTAACGACAACACTAGAAGACATTGTCTTATTCATCATCAGCTACTGGGTCGGGTCTGGTTATTATTGAGAGTAATTTGCGACAGTGTCAAACAGGTGAAAGTGTCAAACAGGGGACTGTGTCAAACAGCTGACAGTGTCAAACACGGTTTATCGTCTAAGCAATACAGTACCACAATGACAAGTACCTTTGTGTTTGACACACGTATAGGGTACCTGTACAATTAAGTAATACACTGTTGTGCGAAGCTATGGTGTTGTAACATCATCTAGTTATATATTATTAAAATTGTGATATTTCTTCAGTTAATACATTGGGGAGGTGTAATAGTCATATTTATAGGTCATAATTTGGGTCATATATTATATACAATATGTTAGTCACGTATGTTAATACTGGGTCTATGGCATTCTAATAAGCATAGTACAACCTTTAATAGTTTCTGTTTAACGTTATAGATATCTACATAGGAATAGATCGTGAAGAATGATGGAATATAACGAGTTACGTTATTGTTTTATTATTCATTCTAATACAACTGTCATATAAACATTTTTTTTCCATTTGTTAATTTTCGTAATAAATCGATAGATGTACGCTGTCATGGGCTACCAGGCTTTATCACGATGACAAAATTCCTAAAACTTGTCCGATATGCTGTCACTTGGCCTCATGTGTGGTGTGTTCGTTAGTATATTAATTATGTATTTTCCATTGTATTTAAACGTTGTTATAAATAATTTTCAAAAACATTACTAACTTCAGATCAAAATTATGTTATTTTTCTTATTTTGTTAGTATTTCGTGTCACTGTAAAAAAAATTAAAGCTTCGTTAGCGGCAATGAACATCCACCGTCCTCGAGTAAGGTCCTGTTCCTGATCGACAGTCAATTCGATCATGTGTCGTATTGCCTACTATTCTTGTCTGTGTTCCCAAAATGGTTCAAGCAGGTTCAGCAGGAATAATTGTATCACAATCTGAAGTGCAGCATTTTTGTTTAGAACATACTTTTTGGGACAAGATAATTGACAAACAAGACAAAATGGAAATGACTATCAATTTTGTAAACACAATTTTAAACAACATTAACTTCTTTAAAATATTTTGTAAAACGCACGAAAATAATGCTTACCATTTCGTAAATGAATATTATTTTATGTATTTATGAAAGCAATAAGTGAAAATATGTTAGTAAAAGTTATACATTTATAGACCTACATATACACTATCGACGTGGTTCTAAGCCAAAATTAATCTAGACGAATTCCTCGAAATAATTCAATATGAGGTTGAAACACCACTTCACCCATGTAAATTCCAATCAAATGCATACGTTTTGCGACACAGATTAGCAGCAAACGAAACAATATTTTTAGTGTATCTTGTATTACAATAAATCATGTTCAAAATACATACAGACTACAATACTAATAAATTTCCCTTTTCTTCGCTCCTGAGTTAGTGACGTCATGTCAAAGGAAAGAAAATATATATATATATATATATTACGTCATAAGTTTACTTACTACAAGCGTTTTCACTGAATACCGTAAGTAAGAAGAATAGATAATTAGGTTTTTAAAATGTGTGCGATTTCTTTAATAAAACCACCATAAAATTGCTTACAGATACTCCTAATAGGTGTAGTATTAGAATAGGAATAATATCACTATGCTTCGTTGTTAACTATTAGTCTCGTCCCTAAATCCAAAGTCTGCTTACAGATACTCCTAATAGGTGTAGTATTACAATAGGGATAATATCACTATGTTTCGTTGTTAACTATACGTATTTATCAAATACATTTTGCATTTTAAATCAAACTTTTGTCATAAATCCTTATAGTTAACAACGAAACAGTGATATCATCCTCTAATTATATTAATTTGATCATTATTGTTCTGTAAAAACAAATGTTAAAAAAAATGGCCGCCATCTTGAATTCAACATGGCGGACGTACCCACGTCATCTACAATGCCTGAACAAAATATTATTATTATTTTTTTTTTTTTTTCAAATGGAGCATAGAAAGCCAATATCCAAAGTTAAACCGATGTCATATCAGAGTACATACATGCAGTAGATCAGCTTGTAAACTATTGTGCTATAACACATTTCCACATTTTCAAAAAATTAACATTTTTCTTTAAAATTTATATCTATGCAGATTTGCAATAATAAAAACATCCTTCTACATTTTTTACAGGCAATCATATACAGCAATATAACACAAATTGCATTCAAATCGGTCATGTAGATTTATATAGTTTTTAAATCTTCACTTTTCTGCCATGTGTGTCATAAAATCGCTTTTTCTATCCCAAAATGACATTTTCAAACTAAATTAATGTATTAGTTCTTTTGATATTTTGTTTGAACATTTTGGTACCAATGGTAATTGTGTTCCTGTTTTGTTATAGGTCAAAATGTATACTAACTCCAGTCACTACTTCAAACGTTAGAAATTTCATCAAATGCATTTGAGGGTGGGGTCACACTTTGATCTGTAACATCCAAAGGCAAGAAAAAAAGTTGATGTCGGTATCATTACTTTTCATAAACTAGACAACTTCCCGGTGTAATACTCCAAAATATACCCCTAATCTATACCCGGATAATAAACTGGCCAGAATATACCTCTCTAGTCTGTATTTCAATGTCCAGAGGGTTTTTCCCCATCATAATTTATATATTTTGGACTAGAGAATATCGAAATGTCTTCTAAAATGACTAATCTGTGATACTTTTATTTTTATGAAAGCAATAGTTGCTTTTCTTTTAAAGCGTTTATTATTATTTTTTTTATTTTTATTTTGTATACATGTTAGTAATGAAAAATGAGGGTTAGGGGTATAACACAGGCTAGCCCACTTTAACCCCTGGTATAGCTTGCCAGGGGGTGGGGGAGGTGTGGGGGGAGGGGGGGTATAAGTTGGGCAGTTATTACGGTTCAGAAATAGTATGATACAAAAATACCACAGAAATATGTTCACTCATTTGCCAAAGTAAGGTAACACTAATTTATTTCAACTTATGTTCTTGTTTATATCCAATTAAGGTTGACGCACGGGCTATCTGATAGGTAGGTAGGTAAAGTTTTTTCACGTGCGTACATACCGCTAGAGTTTCACGCACGCCTGTCACGGGCTTAGTCTGGGGGTGGGGAGGGGGGAGTGTAAGTTTGAGGTGGGCAGAATTTGGAATAAACAATTTAGTGGTCGGTCAAATACCTAAGTCCTAAATAGAACAACTAGCTGAATTCTACACGTCTGGACTGAGAAATTAAATCCAAAATAAATTTTTGAGTGCTCGGCCTAAAAGCTTTTAAGGTGATTTGAGCAATTGAACGTGCTAGAGGTGCTGGTGGACTCGCTGGCGAATCAGTGGTGATTACATGCCCGGTGTTCATCTTGTCGGAACTTGAGCAGAAGGGGCCGCCACTGTCAGTAGAGCTGACAGCTTTACCCCCCCCCCCCCCCCCCCCCCCCCCCCCCCCCCCGCCGCTCCTGGCGAGTGCTCCAGTCGAGTGGATGGGTGCGGCGACGCAGAAGGAACCGCCCCCGGTGGTTGAGCCACCGGCTTTGGATCTGCTTAAACGGCCCCTGCCGGTCTCGTCCTCCTCTTCGAAGCAGGTGGGGCCGCCAGGTTAGCCCCACCCCCACCCCCCCCCCCCCCCCCCCCGTGAAGCCATGGGTCGCCTCCTCCTTCTTCTACTTGTTGACCGGCGCGGCTTGTCAACGCCGTAAAACAGCGTGACGATCTCCGAGCCTCCATTGTGCTCTACGCGGTACTTAGACAAAGGCCCAAGTTTCCGCAGCACAGCCCCTATGGTGGGGTGGGGGGTGGGGGGGGGAGAGAAATCTCCACGTTCGCACAGCACAACTTCATCGTACGAGAGTTGCTAGTAGAATCCGGGCTATCTGATTTTTAATTTCTTTTTTTGACACAATAACCATTTATTACCTAATGCGGCTTAACCTGTTCTGACCGGCATCGGTGGCGCAGTGGTTAATCCATCGGACTACTGGTTAAGCCATCAGAAATCCGGTTCAGCGGGCTATATGCGTGAAATTACGGTATATATTTCCGGACATTTAAAAAAATTGTATTGACTCTGGCCCCCTGACTACGTCGTTTTAGATTAAGTGATGGACTTGGTGGCAGTAGTCATGACGGATATCAGGTTTATACGGCTTAAATTACATGTTTACAATGTTTGGCCTCGTGGGCTAAAACGTTGTACTCATTTATAAAGAATAAGTTCTATCAATAGCGGGTTCAGGAATTTGAACCCACTACTAACAGAAAGTATTCTTTGTAAATTAATCTATACAATGTTTGGCCTCGTGGACTAAAGCGTTGTATTCATTTACAAATAATAAGTTCTGTCAACAGTGGGTTCAAATCCCTGCCCTGAATGCATAAACAGTTTAGATTTCATTGTTTCACAGGTGTTGATTCTTACAAAAAATAATCTACACCTAGAACAATAGTGTGACGTCACAAGTATGGTTTAAGTATTGTGGTTGAGGAATATAAATCGAAGATCCGTGTATCCGTTTGTCCCTTTCTTTTACCTTCCCACATATATAATACGTTGAATAAATTTGTTACATTATAACCATACATAACTGCATATTTTCAAGTACAAAATAGTAACTATAAGATAGTGAATAAAAATCACATGCCATTTTTAAATAAAACACAGCGAACTGAGGATATTCAGTTAGCCATGTCAGTATTACGAAAGACTGCGACTCGATACTTTCGCCATTTTCCTGTATTTACTGTATGTACTAGGACATATCGTACTAGTTATTAGTGAACCATTCCTTATATGTGATAGTATGAGCTACTTCAGCCATTATTAAATTGTCAATAAAACCTTGATTAATAATTTAACGAAGAATGCTTTAAAACACAGTCAATTTCAGACAACAATAATACTATATTTGAACCCTTTGAGATAACAATAATACTCTATTTCAACTCTTTGAGATAACAATAATACTCTATTTCAACTCTTGTAAACATTTATTGTATTGCAGCAGAACGACTCCACAGTTTTGTCATCGAAATATTTTCACAAAACCCTCAAGGATGTTCTGGCGCTGGTTCTGTCATTTGTTTGAAATACACCGGAGTGCTGCTGACAACAGGCCCAACTACGCTGACATGCGATCAACCAGCCACAGGCCGATTCTTCCGCATAAGCAAATGGAAAGTGAATGGCTATTGTGTGAAGTTCAAATATATGGCACTGACGACACCACTAGAGTATTCATGTATTACTCATAGGCTACTGGATGCCAAACATTTGGTCATTTCTGCATATAGTCTGAGAGAGGAAACCCGCTACATTTTCCCATTAATATTAAGGGATCGTTTATATGCACCATCTCACGGACATGATAGTATATATCACAGCCTTTGATATGTTACTCATCGCGCACTGGCTGTAACGAGAAATAGTGGACTGACCGCGCATCATGCGAGTGCGTTATCACTGGGCTACGTCCCGCCCGTACATAATAGTTGCATATAGCCCATACACTGACAGAGATGCATATAGCCCATACACTGACAGAGATGCATATAGCCCATACACTGACAGAGATGCATATAGCTCATACACGCATAAAGATAGAGAATGATGAATACACACATAGAGAGGGACAGAGATAAAGTGAGAGTGAGATAGAGACAGAGACAGACATACAGACACGAGAGAGAGATAGGACACAGACATGCAAAGAGAGAGAGAGAGAGAGAGAGAGAGAGAGAGAGAGAGAGAGAGAGAGATTCAAACATCGTCATCACAATAATGGACCAACACAAGAAATCCTGGACGTTCAAAATTATTGTATATTGACTTTTCAGGTTGCCGTATTCCACAACAGTTCTGGCGCGTACCAGGGGCGCGTCTGTTAAGACAACAATCTGAGTTTATAAATGCCTATTCGTTGATGGAATGCTCAGTGAAATGTGACAGGAAAACCAGTTGTTTGGCTTTCAACATTAACAGACTCAGTCTGCAGTGCGAACTCATCTCTAAAGAAGATTTTGAAAACACCAAGGAGATCAATCCAGACTGGGTTTATTTTGGCTCGGATTTCTACTAGTCTGAGGAACAAAACCGTTAACTGTTTGTAAAATCGTATCTCTTCACGAGGTAGAGTTTGAAGGACGATTTAAATGTTTTATCTGTAGGGGGACTGCCAATTCCCAGGACGAAACATTCTACTATTGCTTGTTTTTAGAACACTGCATGTTATTTTGGGGCTGGTTTTAGTTGACAAGTTCTTTGGTAACCCGTATGACGGCCATTCTGTAGAATGCCAGTCATTTGCGTTTGGGCTCTAACTGACCCAGCGCAACACTAAGAAGAAATAGGAAGAGGGTTCGGTCCCTACTACTATTTTTTGTTGTAGACTTTACTTTGAGTTACATTCAGGCAAAATTTTATGTTGAACTTACTTCTTTTTTATAAAATTATGAGCGTTTTTGGGGCCCTCGTGGTATACGAACACGTTAAACTATTTATCTATCTATCTAATTTTCTTTATTAATTATATTAATTAGAGACGCGCATGGAAATTTTAAAGGCCCACTATTTAATTTTTCGATGTAAATTTCAAAATTGTCCCCTTAATTTTTTGTTTTCAGTCCCGGAGCAAGTCACTGGCTATCGAGAGACAGGCCCCGGGACGGACATGCTCGAAACTCTAGTGGTATATGAGCATGACAAAATTATTTGCACTCGCACTCGATTCGGCAAGCTTAGTCTTGGTATCGTGTAAGTCATCTACGTCGAAATGTAGCTTTAAATACCCATCACTAACCCAATATTTCCCCCGAGTTTCACGTGCATTCGCCAAAATCTGACCATTTCACATCGAGTTCCTGCAATTGTCGCACAACGTGCTTTAAATTTGTTTTAGGGTGCAATTAGGCATGCTGTGCCATTCCAGGAACATTAACAAACATGGTCATTCAGCAACAATGTACACAAAAAAACGATATATTGTTTTTAATCAAAACTTTTCTTCTCCCCCCCCCCCCCCCCCCACACACGTGGGTGTGGGTGTCTATGTGTATGTGAGTGAGTGTGTGTGTGGAGGGATGGATTGATAAATAAACAGTTAAATTCAGGTAGATAGATAGATAGAGAGGCAGATAGGTATAAAAACATATATATATATATATATATATATATATATATATATATATATATATATATATAGATTGATCGATGTACTATTTCATTATTAGTTTTATGTTGCCGCTAATCCATTGCTACGGTACTTGCACTGGGATTACGTCGCGAATCGCAAACAAAACAATTTTGGTAAACAAAGGTCGCGATTACCAAAGCTTAATTCATTAAAGTTTACCGCTTGGAGCAAACTGCTTGTGAACCCGACCGTCGTTGAACTGGAGACTAAACCTGGACTCATCAGTGAACATCACTCGACCCCACTGAACACGTTGCCACCGCAGATGAAGCGTGCACCAGTGACGTCTGGCCGTTCTGTGACGTGGTAGAAGTGGTGGTCGAACAGCCTGGCGACGGCAGCATAGATTATTGGCTCTCAGACGATTGCGTATGGTTTGATCAGACACTCGAGTTCCAGTCGCAGTCCGCAGATTGTCACGTAATCGGCGTGCAGTGGTTGTGCGTTGACGTAGAGCCATATTGGTGATGTAGCGGTCCTCTCTATTTGTAGTGCTTCGGGGTCTTCCCGAACGTGGACGATTTCGAACAGAATTCTTTGCTTGGTACCGTTGCCACAGTCGGCCAACGACACTCTGACTGACACCAAGTCTCAGAGCAACATTTCTTTGCGTATTGCCATCCTGAAGCCAAGCAATAGCCCTTCCTCGATCTTCGATAGTCAGTTGACGTCGTACCATTGTCGAATTTGGAGTGTGCACCGTACACGAACGCAAGCTCCAATTATACGGAAATTCAGCATTGGGAATATGGAATGACAGTGGATTTTAATTCATTTATGGGTTGCTTAGACCCACTTTCGTAAAAATGGAACAATACCATGCGTGACATTATGGTCTAGCTAATATAATTGACATTCAGAAAATAATGTCGAAAATATCGTCTGACCCTTAAATTCTTTTGAGTAGTATACATACTGGAAACAAGTTTAAAGTTTGTTTTGTTTAACGACACCACTCGAGCACATTGATTCATTAATCATCGGCTATTGGATGTGTAGTCTCAGATAGGAAACCCGCTAACTGTTTAGCGAAGCCTATTTTATATGCACCATCCCACATACAGGATAACACACACAACAACCTTTGATATACCAGTCGTGGTGCACCGGCTGGAACGAGAAATATATACTAGAAGGGTATACACTTGAACAAAACCCACATAAACAAATGTAATTAGGAAGTGGTTGTTAATGTGAACATTTCCGGATTTGACCAAAAGCTAAATTTAATGATGGTTAAATGTTAAAGTTCTAGTAGTGCTACATATAAGGTCACTACATCTATGTTATCTGAAGAAGCAATAATTAAAAAAACCCATGAATATGTCCTTAACACATTTGACTTGAACTTAAAATCCGGAGACATATCCATTCCTCTTCTGTATTGCATTCCAAAAGTTCATACAACGGGATTACTTTTTTTGCATTTACTTAGGAGATAACACATTTGCGGGCATCAAATGGACAACAACACCCGCTAATCTAAAAACTTCATATGGTTTTTCTACGGAACTAATTGTGTATTTGGTATTTCTTGAAAAAAACAACCTGGTTACAATCTAACTGTAGACCCTTGAATCGTGAACTTCGCCTGTTCCAATTACTAATGAATTAGCTTTCCGGGTGTTATTTTCATTTTATCCCGGAAAAAGAATGTAATTAACCAATCACAATTCAGAACACACTCGCCAACAGTTTACAATATAGTTTGACACAAAATAGCCGATGTATTTTTCGCTCTGCTGTGTCGTTAAACATCTATTCTATTCTAGTTCATATAAGGAAAGCTACATCGCGTAGTCCAGCAAATGCTTCACTGAATCGTTTTCTTCAAAGACTGGCCGTTATCCTGGCCACTGTAGGTATTGTCAAAACGTCTTCGAGACGAGTGGTATTAATTACACACGGATTATGAAGAATTCCAAAGAATTACTTGAATGCATTCATCCAGGCTGTCCAGCACACCCATATGAAAAAGTAGGACAAAAGTAGCAATGAAAATATAGGAAAAGTAGGACAAAAGCAAAAAAATAGAAGGAAAATGTAGGACAAAGGGAGGACTGAAATAGTACGTGAATCACTCTCAATCCAGATCAAAGTTCACTTATGCTAAAACTTAAAAAAAACCCAAAAAACCACCAGTTCTTACATACCCGTGGGTGAGAACTTCATGCGTATTTTTGATAATACATGGTTGTTTACATACATACGTGTCTTAACAATTTCAAGGCATACGACTGGCTGCTCCTGGGTGATGAACAGGTCACAAATGCCATACGTCCAACAAAAAAACAAAAAAAAATAATAATAAGCGCGATAGAAATCGATTACACTAGGACGAATGACAAGTGCAAAGGCTGTAAATAACTTTTAATCAAAAACGATATTAAAATTTGCTTAAAACCTGGTTTTTGAGGATATGTAAGAAATAGAATAATATATTCATGTCCGTTAACTACCATTTATCTCACAACTCATTTAAAAACGTGTCAAACTCGCTTTCGCTTGTTTTAAAAGAACTCGTTGTGAGATAAATGGTATCTGACGGCCACTCAAGTATTATTTTCTACATATACACAACAATCCTCCACAAACAAACAAAAATCCCATTTCTTTATCATTGGGACATTTGTTACCAAAAACGTTGAACAAAGATTTACCTAACATCACACAATAAATTTCCCATTTACGTCGCGGAATAAACCTTCTACTCCAGCTTTTGGTGTCTACATAGAGAATACTCCCCGGGTGTCTTGTTATATATAGAGGATACTCCCCGAGTGTCTTGCGATATATAGAGGATATTCGACGAATGTCTTGTGATATATACAGGATACTCCCGTGTGTCTTGTGATATATAGAGGATACTCCAAGAATGTCTTGTGATATATAGAGAATACTCCCCGAATGTCTTGTGATATATAAATGATAATCACCGAGTGTCTTGTGATATATAGAGGATACTAGGCGTGCAACGATACGACCAAAACCGTATTGCGATATATTGCGATACGACAAACCGTATTGCGATATATATCTGACATTTATGGATTTGTTTAATGAAGGCAGAAGCGAAACAAATCCAATTGTGTAAATTTAACATAATGAAATAAATAATAAATGAAAGGAATAAAATGTATGAAGTTTAATTACCATATATATATATATATATATATAACGTACGAGTATTATGCACTGTTTCCAGAAAGTTAATAACAGATAACACCGTTGGGACGTTTGACAGCTTGAGAGAACACCAGGGAACATTTTTGTTCTCTACTAGGTCCTACCTTTAATTACCGGTACCGGCCTCGGTGGCGTCGTGGCAGGCCATCGGTCTACAGGCTGGTAGGTACTGGGTTCGGATCCCAGTCGAGGCATGGCATTTTTAATCCAGATACCGACTTCAAACCCTGAGTGAGTGCTCCGCAAGGCTCAATGGGTAGGTATAAACCACTTGCACCGACCAGTGATCCATAACTGGTTCAACAAAGGCCATGGTTTGTGCTATCCTGTCTGTGGGAAGCGCAAATAAAAGATCCCTTGCTGCCAATCGGAAGAGTAGCCCATGTAGTGGCGACAGCGGGTTTCCTCTCAAAATCTGTGTGGTCCTTAACCATATGTCTGACGCCATATAACCGTAAATAAAATGTGTTGAGTGCGTCGTTAAATAAAACATTTCTTTCTTTCTTTCTTAATTACCGGTAGGTTTCCCCGACGTTTCGTCCAGACAAAAATCGTGAAAAAAACCCAAAACCAACATTACAATGACAAATATTCCACATACTAGACGGTCACCTACATGTGTATATCGAGGGGCGGGACGTAGCCCAGTGGTAAAGCGTTCGCTTGATGCTCGGCCGGTCTAGGATCGTTCCTCGTTGGTGGGCCCATTGGTCTATTTCTCGTTCCAGCCAGTGCTCAACAACTGGTGTAACAAAGGCCGTGGTATGTACTACCCTGCATGTGGGATGATGCATATAAAATATCCCTTGCTGCTAATCGAAAAGAGTAGCCCATGAAGTGGCGACAGCGGGTTTCCTTTCTCATCATCTGTGTGATCCGTAACCATGTCTGACGCCATATAACCGTACATACAATGTGTTGAGTGCGTCGTTAAATAAAACATTTCCTTCCTTCCTATATTTCATCGGCCTCGGTGGCGTCGTGGTTAGGCCACGATTGGAAGCCAGTTTGGAAAATGATATATTATTATGATAAGACTTCGGAATTTGTTGACTTAGATTTTAAGATAGCACATAACATTATATTCACATATTCCAAATTATTCAAATAACGTAAAGTAGCATCTAGCCAATATCCTGTTTGTTTTAAACAAGAAGAAGATGTGTGTCATTTAGTGTTGTATTGTGATGAACTTAAGATTTAATTTATATTTTTCATGAAATATGTAGTTATATGTTTAAGGATAATGTTTTGTCTTTAGAATTGTTTAAAAAAAATATTGCTTTTTGGGTGTTACTTCAAAATACAAAATTGCTCAATTGAATTCATCAATGCTTTGCTCTCAATATATAAAATATCAGTTTTCAAGAGACGTTTAATAGCGGAATCAAGGGATATAAATATTAATATTGTTAAGTTTTTTAAGCACTATATGCATCAGAACTTCTTAATACTTTTAAATCAATATCGCTTTAAAAATAGATATTCTGCATTTATTAATAAATATATTAAAAATAATATTGTTCTTGATCTAAATAATGATGAATTAGTTTTTAAATACCCACTTGAAAACTGATATTTATATTTAGTGTTTTTCTTTAAAATGTCATAGTATCTTATAACATCAATATCCCTCAACGTTATTTTAATGTTTGCGTGTGTTTGTGTGAATGTGTGTGAGTTCGTGAGAAATATTTGAGTGCTTCTATGCAAAAGTATATGTGTGAATCTTTTTATTATTTTTATTTGTACATTTTATTGAGTTTCACAAATAAAACGAAAAAAACAAAAAGGCCATCGGTCTACAGGCTGGTAAGTAATGGGTTCGGATCCCAGTCGAGGCATGCGATTTCTAATCCAGATACCGACACCAAACCCTGAGTGAGTGCTCCGCAAGGCTCAATGGGTGTAAACCACTTGCACCGGCCAGTGATCCATAGCTGGTTCAACAAAGTTCATGGTTTGTGCTATCCTGCCTGTGGGAAGCGCAAATAAAAGATTCCTTGCTGCCTGTCGTAAAAGAGTAGCCTATGTGGTGACAGCGGGATTCCTCTAAAAACAGTGTCAGAATGACCATATGTTTGACGTCCAATAGCCGATGATAAGATAAAAAAAAATCAATGTGTTCTAGTGGCGTCGTTAAATAAAACAAACTTTACTTTACTTTTCCTTCCTATATGGACTTCGATATGATCTCCCAGGCTAAAAAGCATGTACTTTTTCGCTGGTGCCAGTTCGTGTCATCGCTAAGTTAAAGTCACCGCGTAAACAGACAAGTGGTATGCATGGTTATGTCCACACTTTCTGTTTGTTTGTCAAATAAGATACAAGAAAACAATAACGTGTAAAAATCGTGATACACAAAACTGTATCGCGGTTCGTATCGAGCTGATGAAACATCGCGATATACCGGTATACCGGTTTATCGTTGCAGCACTAGAGGATACTCCCCGAGTGTCTTGTGATATATAGAGGATACTCACCGAGTGTCTTGTTATATATAGAGGATACTCCTCGAGTATCCTGTGACATGTAGAGGATACTCCTCGAGTGACTTGTGATATACAAATTATACTCCACAAGTGTATTGTGATATACAGAGGATACTACACGAGTTTCTTGTGTTATACAGAGGATACTACCCCGAGTGTTTTGTTATATATAGAGGATATTCTTCGAGTGTGTTGTGATATACAGAGCATACTCCTAGAGTGCTTTGTGATATATTGAGAATACTCCCCGAGTGTCTTGTGATATATAGAGGATACTCCCCGAGTGTCTTGTGATATACAGAGTATACTCCCCGAGTGTCTTGTGTCTAGTGATATCATAATTTATCAGCATGAGTTGGTAAGAGTATGATACTCCACGAATGTCTTGTGATATATAGAGGATACTCCCCGAGTATCTTGTTATATATAGAGGATACTCCCCGAGTCTCTTGTGATATACAGAGGATACTACACAAGTGTCTTGTGATATACAGAGGATACTCCCCGGGTGTCTAGCGATATATAGAGGATACTTCCGAGTGTCTTGTGATATACAGAGGACGCTCACCGAGTGTTTTGAGATATACAGAGGATACTACCAGATTTTCTTGTGATATACAGAGGATACTCCCCGGGTGCCTTGTGATATATATATATATATACATATATATAGAGGATACTCCCCGAGTGTCTTGTGATATATAGAGGATACTCCCCGAGTGTCTTGTGATATATAGACGATACTCCCCGAGTGTCTTGTAATATATAAAGTATACTCCTCGAGCGTCTTGTGTCTAGTGATATCATAATTTATCAGCACGAGTTGGTAAGAGTAAGATACTCCACGAATGTCTTGTGATATATAGAGGATACTCCACAAATATATGTGTATTATATAGAATTTACTCGCCGAGTGTCTATTGATATATAGAGGATACTCCACGAATGTCTCGTTATATATAGAGGATACTCCACGAGTGTCTTGTGATATATAAAGGATACTCCCCGAGTCTCTTGTGATATACAGAGGATACTCCACAAGTGTCTTGTGATATACAGAGGATACTCCCCAAGTGTCTTGAGATATACAGAGGATACTACCTCAGTTTCTTGTGATATACAGAGGATACTCCTCTAGTGTCTTGCGATATATAGAGGATACTCCACGAATGTCTATTGATATATAGAGGATACTCCACGAATGTCTTGTTATATACTCTTCAAAAAAAGAAACGCAAAAGGGTACAAATGGGTTATAACTCCGATTTTATGTTTCCTACCGGTTCATGCTTTGTGAATATAAGGTCATTGCATGTCCCAAACACATTCCCACGGTTACATTCGATACAACGCAGCTACTGTACAATAAAGTTCCAAAATGTGAATATTCGCAAAAACGCAGCCACGTGCAAACCATGTCACCACTGCACGTGCGTTGTCTGCACGTGCAACATGAACACCGACAGTATAAAAGTGCAGGGTGTTCGCTTGCCTGGCCTCTGTATCTGGCCGACAGTTGACAATCCAGGACATGCCACGTCTCAGTGAACCGCAGAGAAACAATGCCATCGGCCGACTAGACGCAGGCGAATCCAGAACGGCCGTTGCCAGGGCATTCCATGTGTCCCCAAGCACCATCTCCAGACTGTGGGACCGTTACCAGCAACATGGATCAACACGTGACCTCCCTAGATCCGGTCGACCACGGGTCACTACCCCCGGGCAGGACCGCTACATCCGGGTACGCCACCTTCGGGAACGATTGACTACTGCCACCTCCACAGCCGCAGCAATACCAGGTTTGCGCAGGATATCCGACCAGACCGTACGGAACCGCCTACGTGAGGTAGGAATTCGTGCCAGACGTCCAGTTCGAGGTGTCATCTTAACACCACAACACCGTCGACTCCGACTGCAGTGGTGCCAGATTCATCGACTGCGATGGAGACAGGTGTGGTTCAGTGACGAGTCCCGATTTCTGCTCCGACGTCATGATGGAAGATGTCGCGTGTATAGGCGTCGTGGTGAACGTTATGCGGCAAACTGCGTGCAGGAAGTGGACAGATTCGGCGGGGGTAGTGTCATGGTGTGGGCAGCCATCTCACACACTGGCAGAACTGACCTGGTCCACGTGCAGGGCAACCTGAATGCACAGGGCGACATTGACCAGATCCTCCGGCCACACATCGTTCCAGTTATGGCCAACGCCAAAGCAGTGTTCCAACATGACAACGCCAGGCCTCACACAGCACGTCTCACAACGGCTTTCCTACAGAACAACAACATTAATGTCCTTCCTTGGCCATCGATATCACCGGATTTGAACCCAATTGAGCATCTATGGGACGAGTTGGACCGACGCCTCCGACAGCGACAACCACAGCCCCAGACCCTGCCCGAGCTGGCAGCAGCCTTGCAGGCCGAGTGGGCCACAATCCCCCGGGACGTCATCCGTACTCTGGTTGCTTCAATGGGCAGGCGGTGCCAGGCAGTTGTCAACACACGCGGAGGTCACACCCGGTATTGACTCCAGATGACCTTGACCTTGGTGGTGTGTCCTATCACTTACTCACAATGGACTAGAGTGAATTGTGAACAATCCTGCAACATTTGGTAATTATCGGACTCACCATTCAATAATTAAATCAATTCTCCAAATGTTACGACAATGTGGTTTTGCGTTTCTTCTTTTGAAGAGTATATATAGAGGATACTCCACGAATGTCTTGTTATATATAGGGGATACTCCCCGAGTGTCTTGTGAAATACAAAGGATACTCCACAAGTGTCTTGTGATATACAGAGGATACTACCCGAGTTTCTTGTGACATAGAGGTTACTCCCTGGGTGTCGTGTGATATATAGAGGCTACTTCCGAGTGTCTTGTGATATACAGAGGATACTCCCCGACTGTCTTGAGATATACAGAGGATACTACCAGAGTTTCTTGTGATATACAGAGGATACTCTCCGGGTGTCTTGTGATATATAGAGAATACTCCACGAATGTAGTGTGATAAATAGAGGATACTCCCCAAGTGTCTTGTGATATATATAGAGGGTACTCCCCGAGTGTCTTGTAATATATAATGTATACTCCTCGAGCGTCTTGTGTCTACTGATATCATAATTTATCAGCACGAGTTGGTAAGAGTAAGATACTCCACGAATGTCTTGTGATATATAGAGGATACTCCACGAATATCTTGTATTATATAGAAGATACTCGCCGAGTCTCTATTGATATATAGAGGATACTCCACGAATGTATTGTGTATATAGAGGATACTCCCCGAGTGTCTATTGATATATAGAGGATACTCCACGAATGTCGTGTGATATATAGAGGATACTCCACGAATGTCTTGTTATATATAGAGGATACTCACAGAGTCTCTTGTGATATACAGAGGATACTCCACAAGTGTCTTGTGATATACAGAGGATACTCCCCTAGTGTATTGAGATATACAGAGGATACTACCTCAGTTTCTTGTGATATACAGAGGATACTCCCCGAGAGTCTTGTGATATATAGAGGATTATCCCCGAGTGTCTTGTTATATGTAGAGGATACTCCCCGAGTGTCTTGCGATATATAGAGGATACTCCCCGGGTGTCTTGAGATATATAGAGGAAACTCCCCGAAAGTATTGTGATATACATAGGATACTCCACGAATGTCTATTGATATATAGAGGATACTCCACAGGTGTCTTGCGATATATAGAGGATACTCCCCGGGTGTCTTGAGATATATAGAGGAAACTCCCCGAAAGTATTGTGATATACATAGGATACTCCACGAATGTCTATTGATATATAGAGGATACTCCACAGGTGTCTTGTGATATACAGAGGATACTACCCGTGTTTCTTGTGATATACAGAGGATACTCCACGAATGTCTTGCGATATACAGAGGATACTCCCCGACTGTCTTGTGTTATACAGAGAATACTCCTGGACTGTCTTGTGATATATAGAGGATACTCCCCGAGTGTCTTGTGTCTAGTGATATCATAATGTATCAGCACAAGTTGGAAAAGTATGAAATCCGAGGCTTGCCGAGGATTTTTATACTTTTATCAACGAGTGCTGATAAATCATAATATCACAAGATGCGACGGGGTATTCTTTTTATCATCCATTATCATTCTTCTCACTAAACAAGGTGAGTAATGTGGTTTGAATGTCACTATATTTGGCAGCGGTAGACTTGTTAACAAGCAGAACGAGAGTGGTGTGACGTCACTAATCATAGGTTTAGCGCTAAAACATACACAGTGACACAACAAAAGAAGCGATATCGCCTAGGAGAATATCGCAAATTATAGCACCAGCGATATCTCCTGCAAAAGCCTTTTTTATGGATGATAAATGTGCATACCACAATTTCTGAGATACCCTACGGCATTTTAAGTAGATTTCAAGTAATGCATAACATTCTGGCAAATGAATTTTTCCATCAGGGTTATGATGTCAAGGGACTCCTGAGAGGGTTCAAAACGTTTTATTGTACAAAGTTGGAAAGTGTATCTACTAAATACCGACCAAAACGATGGCCGATGCCATTCCATATTTTGAACTTGGGCATACTTTCTCCTCTCCGTGGTGAAACTCTTAGACGTGTATTATTGTTTAGTTAGTCGATGGGCTACATCGAGCTATCTTGCCAAAAAAAGAGAAAAAAAGAAAGAAAATAATAATAATAATACTAATAATAATAATATAAAAACAAAACAAAAAAAGAAACAAATAATAATACTATGTACGTTTTTGAACACAAAATATCATTAGTACTATCATTGGTAAGCAGGATAACGAAAGATACTTTTTTTCTTTTTTTTTTATGAAATAATTATGGAGAAATAGTTATTTCTTTTTGTATTACATTAGTAATTATGTGTATATTGAAGTAGAAATATGTTTATTTAAAAAAAAAAAATGAAAAAAGTAAAATGAATACAATATAATCTTTGTTTTCCTAAATGTCGCAGGATCGAACAACCTCAGTGGATCCATTCAACTGACTTTTTTTCATTCCAACCAGCGCACTACAACTGGTCAAAGTCCGTGGTATGTCCTGTCTGTGGAAAGTTCGTAAACAGATCCATTGATGCATTGATGCATTAGGAAACATGTAGCGTCTTTCTTCTGATGACTACATGTCAGAATTACCAAATCTTTGACATCCAATAGCTGCTGATTATTCTATGTGCTCTAGTGGTGTCGTTAAACAAACTAAACTTTTAACTTTATTTTCATAAATAGTCTATGATCTTAACTACTGCCTGTATACTTTTATATGCCTTCAATTTGACTCTGAATATTGGTTCAAAAGGGCTCCACAGTTGAACAAAATGTTTGGTCTTGCAATCTGGATCACCGGGATAATTCCACTATTTTGAATTCAAGATGGCTGCTATTTTTATAGGAAAATGCAGATGAAATGATTATAATGAATAATACAAACACCCTGTACTCGTCTAATCATTATTCATGTTCCACCCAAAATAGACGTCTATAACAGTAGCAAACTCTTAAAGGTAGCACTATACCATAAAGAATACCATAGGTAACAATATCAATGTGCATGATTAAGATGAATGAATGAATGAATGAATGTTTAACGACACCCCAGCACGAAAAATACATCGGCTATTGGGTGTCAAACTATGGTAATGCAAATAAATAAAGTGATGATCAACATCAATATAAAAATTCAAGGTTTAAACAAAAACAGTGTAAAGAACTGTGCCAAAAATACAAATACAAATATCACAAATATCACAGAATTTTACGGACACCGAATTTTACTCTAAACTTCAATTTGTGCTGTATTGGCCATTCTCAAAGAGAATGTTACACCCCTGCACCACGGTGAGGTTACAGCACGCGCAGGGGCAATGTATGAAGCAAACTATGACCATAGATATGCATACTACACCTCCCTAAACGGTCTACTGAAGAAAGTTAACAGGATATTGTATGAGAATGGACATTTTTCAACCACAATGGCGAAAAATCGAACATTATTTGTTGCTTGTTTCTTTAACACTTACTCGGCTGAATATCTCTCGGACCTACACTATTTCCAACTGAAATCAGCTTTTACCCAACTATGAACATATCTAATTTCCTTTATCTATATCGTTCGAAATTTTGAAACATGGAAATGCATTACGAGTACATATCATATACTGTATATACTCTGTCCACAGAAGTGTCAATGAGACTTGAAGATTGGGTAGATAGTGGTACTGGGACACAACAATGTGCTGTGTTAAGGCAGTGTCAACTGTCAATCCTTTTTATATCACTATAACTCCTACATTATGCTTAAACATTTGGACGTGCTGTTTAGACCAACATACGTCATGAGTATTTTTGTACAATGTAGTCCCATGCAAACCAAAGTAAAGTATTCAACGTATCATAATACATTGTAGCATTACATGTTTGGATTTGGTCTGACGTTTTACAGCACTCATATAGAAGAATATCTGTCAGTTTGTTCTGTACCTCGATGTGTAAATGGACCGGCCTCGGTGGCGTCGTGGCAGGTCATCGATCTACAGGCTGGTAGGTACTGGGTTCGGATCCCAGTCGAGGTATATGATTTTTAATCAAGATATCGACTCCAAACCCTGAGTGAGTGCGCCGCAAGGCTCAATGGGTAGGTGTAAACCACTTGCACCGACCAGTGATCCATAACCGGCTCAACAAAGGCCATGGTTTGTGCTATTCTGCCTGTGAGAAGCGCAAATAAAAGATCCCTTGCTGCTAATCGGAAGAGTAGCCCATGTAGTGGCGACAGCGGGTTTCCTCTCAAAATCTGTCTGGTCCTTAACCATATGTCTAACGCCATATAACCGTAAATAAAATGTGTTGAGTGCATCGTTAAATAAAACATTTCTTTCTTTCGATGTGTAAAACAAATTTTGTTTTCAAAGTGGTCAGTTATCATTTGTTTATCTTCTAGTTATTTCATTTGCTTACAGTTTAATTCATATCACAGCGGGACATTGTATTATGACGAAGCTCAACTAGCAATACTTTGAATACGTCTTGTATCATCGCCACATTCTCAGTTATCATAATTGATAATTTGTATTGTTTTGGTACTGTAAAATGTAAATTTTCACGCCCTTCGTGTAGTCCACAGTATCAACAGTAAACAGGAAGGGCCGAATTTATGAAGTTTGTTGTTCTTAAACGCAGATGTTTAAGCACTGAAAATGTATGTAGTGACACGCGTGGAAGTGATAAACAGGCTTTGTAAATTCGGTTCATACTATTTTATTTTGTAAGTAGAGCATCTCGTCTGAACCTCGCCTAAATCAAAAATCATTGCTTGCAAAATAACGCATTGTGTTTAAATATCCAAAAGGTCGGAACCATTGAAGTATCACTCACTATAGATGGCGTGTGTTGGTGAAAACAACTCGTGTAAAACGTTTAACATCATATGGAATTATGTAAGAAGTATAAAAGAACTAAACTAATTTATACTGCATTAGCACAGTACATTAACACAGTACATTAAAATACTTGCAATTCATCGTGTTCAAAGGCATATTTATACATTCAGAGCATGGCACAATTCTCGTGTTAGAATGATTCTGGTGATTAAAAACGTCAAAAAGCACCAAACGTTTGACTTAATTTGGGTGAAAATATATCAGATTGCCGGATACTGGTTTGTGGTTTGAACATTAAAAAACATCATTACATATATTAAACAAGGTGCATTCATCGTCAGTCTAATCATTACTTGGTTACAGACATCTACGAGTGGTATCTGTTTCGTTTACAAAACATGAAAATAGATTTTATTGTTCGAAGTTAATCCTTTAATTGGTTAACTAAAGGCTTATTTGCAAAAGCAATACATGTCTACAGATTTCGCAGACATTGGTAGCTCGGACAGTATGTGACACAGTCGGCTCACTACGAGATCAAGGAATCTTAAGTGGTTGTGTGCGTGTACTGCCAATATGCTACGGTATCTGTGATTATGTAATGTCGTTGTAAAGAGGTGTAATCAGACGTCGGATGCACGTTTGTTCCTAATTTGCTCTGTTGGTGTCGGAAGATGTGAATTCCGTTGTAATGAACAGAATAACACTGATGTACGTTTGTTCCGACAATTTGTGGTCGGATGGTGTAAATGTCGCAGTAACGACGGCCGTTGTAACGAGGTCTGACTGTATATGTTAAAACAAATGTAGGACATTTCTTCTTTTTTTTAGAAAAAATCGCATTAACATTCGGTAGGCCTATCCGTCTTTGTTTTCGGGCGATGTTCGGGATATCGTTATGTATAGACTGCACATATATACTGAACAAAATGAGAAACTTCCGCTAACTTTGCTTGAACATAACTTGATGAAACCAAACCGGGGGAATAATTGTTATATATGCGTTTAAAGTGTGTTCCATGATGCATCGTTTGGTGCAAAAATCATGGCCATAGGTTAAGAGAAACTGGGAGAAATTTTGACCAAGTGTGGTAGGGGTTAAAAAGAAAAATACCCACTCAATAACGGGTATGACCACCTCTTGAATTGACCACTGCAGTGCATCGCAGGCGCATAGAATTGACTAAAGTGTTGATTTCTGCCTGTGGAATATTGTTCCATTCCTGAATGAGCGCTTGCCGAAGTTCGTTGACGTTAGCGGGTGGGTTGGGATGACGCCTCAATCGTCAGTCCAGACTATCCCAGACATGCTCGATGGGGTTGAGATCAGGACTTTTAGCGGGCCAGTCATCAATGAAATCAATGTTATTTGTCCTAAGAAAATGTACAGTGTCTAGCTGTATGAGAGGTGGCATTATCATGCTGAAAAATCGAGATGTTGGCGTTGTTATGGAACAGAGGAATGACGTGATGAGCGAGAATGTCATCGCGGTAACGTTGAACAATTAAATTGCCATCAATGATGACTAGTGGTGAACGATAATCATGGGCAATGGCTGCCCAGACCATGACAGAACCCTCACCCCCGAAACGATCAGTCAGCATAGCGTTCATTTCTCCTACGGTAGACGCGCACCCTGCCATCACCACGTTGTAAAGAAAATCTTGATTCATCCGAAAAAAGAACGGTATTCCAGCGTCGCCGTATCCAACGAGTTTGTACACATTCCCAATTAAGACGATTTAGACGATGACGTTGCTTTAAGACGCACCCGACGTAAGGACGTCGTGCATGTAAACAGTTCTCCCGCAGACGATTACGAACAGTTTGCCCACTGATTCGGTTATTATGAAGCCCAGGTGCGTTAGCAGCAGTAGCAGTGGCAGTTTAGAATCGATTGCGCAAATGCGTGTTCATGATATAGCGGTCTTGACCAGCGTTGTAACACGTGGACGTCCACGAAGTGGCAAGTCGTTGGTGCTTCCTGTCGTTCGAAATCCTACGCGAAGATTTCGTATCGCTTGACTAGAACTCCCAACATGCCTTGCAACGTCTTCTGTCGACATGGCAGCATCAAGCATGCCAATCGCCCGTTCGCGTATATTATTGGGTATTCTTGGCATACTAAAAATGCTACAATGTAAACGTTAAATTGTTTACAAATGATGAAGCGTTTTCGTTCACTTAACAATGTCAGTAAGACAAGTAAAACAAATTGACCGAATACTACACGGGACATGTCGAACCATGCATGCACGTGCAAATTGAATTTCACGTTGTCGACGATTAACAGTGCAAAAATAATCGATAAAATTCATGAATCCTGATAATACAGCTCAAGGCTAATACTACCTATATAATTTCATTACACAATGAATTCTTTAACACAACAAATACTATATGTACAAATCGGAAGTTTCTTTTTTTGTTCAGTATATAAATGCATCGTGTTGAGGTGCATCTTTGTGCCAAATATGAACAATGTACACCTCGACATTAACATTCGGGCTTTGCTTTTGTCTCAGGGCTGCAAATAGGCTGAACAGGGGGGATACAGGCTTGGAACAGACAAGTTCGTTAACAAAAGTTTAGATGCCATTCCCATCTACCATCTTAAATAATTGTCGTAATCCCCAGGTGTGAAGTGGTCACTGCAAATCGAATCCCATCTTGACGGTCCTTTCCAATACGCACGTGTTCGGTTTAAGAACTGCTTCCGTGCAAACAATGTCGGTTTGTCTTTCGGAAAAATATGCAAACTTCTTTTGGCTTTAACTGCAGCTTTTGTACATTCATACAACAAACAATGGTTCACCATGTTCCACATTTGAAAGATATCTTCAAAATAATATTCCAAACATACAATTCAATTCAATAGAACAACATTTTCGCGTTTTAAAAATACACGGTGTTCCACTTCCATGTAAAATGACCGAAAGGCTGCGAATGTTATACTGTCAGCGCGTCACGAAGTCACGTGACTTGACTCGGAGTTCAGAGGCATTTTGGCAAGCGATGGGAAAAACGCGACTTTATTGCGAATATATTAAAAAAGGGTAAAAAAAATTAACATTTATTTTATTGATACTTCATATATATTATAAAACGTATACGTAGATACCAAACAATAGTGGGTTGTCCACGTCGACTAACCACACGATATATCGCCACAGACGTCGCCACCTCCAGCCACTGACGAACATCACACAAGACCTCGACACGCTGACTTCGTACACATGTACTCCGACAACACCGGATCAGGAAGACTGGTCCCTGGTCTAAATCCGCTCCGGGACACTATAATGAAAATATAACATTTTCAAAATAAATTCATCCAGTAACCTTGTTTTACTGGCGTAAGAAATCCATCTTACGTACTGCATCCCTGCAATAAATACACGTACATTTCTGCACACACACAGCAATAAATATCACATATAAAGCTAAACTCCACCTCACTTTGGAACTGCGCGACTTCACCTTACTTTATAACATTGCGTGACATAATCGTTATGTGCAAACATGAGATATATATATTTGTATATCTCTATACACATTAATACAATTTATGATGAATAAATTACTTCCCAACTAAATAAATATACAACTTCTTTCTCCACACTTCAGGCACAACCGTGCACACTGCAAACGTCGATTGACTGTCCAGACCCAAGCACACACAAACTATTTTATTCACACACTCACACTTGCTGCACGTGCATTCCCGGACACTTCGCAACATACACTCTCGCACAGGCCGACTCAAGGCTATCGTTATAGCAACCTGGCCACACTGAACACTTTACCGTACAACTGTCAAAACACGTATTCAAAACTTTTACACATAATTCCATACCGTATAATTGAAACTATACGTAAAATAACACCCACAAAACCTTGGATCTTGACAAACCTTCAAAGACAAGAAAGAGAGTTGATGGTCGGTATCATTACTTTTCATAAACTACACATATTCTCGGTTCAGAAAATGTATGATGCAAAAGCACAACACAAATTGTGTTCACTCATTTGCCAAATTCCCGGTTCAGAAATAGTATGATACAAAAATACCACAGAAATATGTTCACTCATTTGCCAAAGTAAGGTAACACTAATTTATTTCAACTTATTTTCTTGCTTATATCCAATTAAGGTTCAAGCACGGGCTATCTAATCATTTTTTACACAATAACCGTTTATTACCTAATGCGGCTGATCCTGTGCAGACCGACATTGGTGGCGCAGTGGTTAAGCCATCGGACTACAAGCTGGTAGGTACAGGGTTCGCAACCCGGTACCGACTCCAACCCAGATCAGTACTTAACGGCTCAACAGGTAGGTGTAAGGCTATTGCATCCTCTTCTCTCTCACTAACCACTAACCAACTAACAACTAACCCACTGTCCTGGACAGACAGCCCAGATAGCTGAGGTGTGTGTGTGCCCAGAACAACGTGCTTGAACCTTAATTTGATATAGACACAAAAATAAGTTGAAATGAAATCCGGTGTTGCGGGGCTATTGCGTGAAATTACGGTATATCTTTCCGGACACTTTTTAACATTTTTATTGGCTCTGACCCTCTGACTACGTCGTTTCAGATTAAGTGATGGACTTGGTGGCAGTAGCCATGACGGGTGCCACCAGTGGGACAGGATATGCTCCTCATCTTTCGCGAACACCTGATATAATAACTGTTATGAGTGCTTGTCATCACAACTGTACTTATTCCAATGCGCTCTGTCCAGCGTTTTGATTTAGTCAAATAGTCTGGAAGTGGCAGTCCTCTTTATGGCGGTGCACGATGGATTAAATTTCCAGGAACGGATCTTGGGAGTGGTGTCGTCCTGTAGACGAGGCACTAGATAGAGATTCATAAAATCAACGAAATTTCTCATTCAACACTGCATTACGTAATGGAGAATGTACGAGGTGGTGTAGAGTCGTGAACAACAATTCTCCAACTTAATCCATTACTCATTGAAACAAATTACGTGACTGCTGCATTAACTTCTATGTTATCTTTTACATAACGAATATTGGTTACAAATGTTTTATTTAACGACACACTCCAAACATTTTATATGGCGTCTTATATTGGTTACAATGACAAACACTATTTACAAAACTAATGATCAAACATCATAGGATCCTTTCGGACCCAACCTGAACGATACGGGCAGGAAACCCTCAGCAGTGGATGAATAGCATTAACCGTGATGCACGTTCTAAACGTTTAATCTCTGATTTCTGATTTAGTTTCCGGCAATATTCGCTGTGTTCGCAATATTAATATCACTAGTATCGGGTTTATATGGTTACAGCGAATAAGTTCCGTCAATATTGGGTTCATATCCCTGACCTGAACGCATAAAAAGTTCAGATCACAGGTGTTTATTCTTTTTTTTAAATCTACACCTAAAACAATAGTGTGGCGTCACAGGTATGGGCTAAGTATTGTCGTTGAGGAATACACTTCGAAGATCCGTGTATCCGTGTGCCCCTTTCTTTTACCTTCATACATATATAATACGCTTAATAATGCTTTACATTCTAACCATATACAACTGCATATTTCAAGTACAAAATAGTAATTATAAGATAGTGAATAAAAATTACATGTCATTGTTAATTAAAACACAGCGAACTGATGATATTCAGTTAGCCATGTCAGTATCACGAATTATTGAGACTCCAGACGTTTGTCATTTTCCTGTAAGATGCATGCACTAGGACATATCGTACTGGTTATTAGTGAACCATTCCTGATATGTGATAGATAGTACAAGCTATTTCAGTCATTATTAAATTGTCAATAAAACCTTAATTAATAATTTAACGAAGAATGCTTTGAAACACGGTCAATTTTCATATATTCATCTAAAACTTCAAGCTAAATCCAGTGCATAAGCTTATTTAAATTGGACAACATTTAAAGCGACAGTCCCGAGTTTGCTTCAATTTTTAAGATGTTATCGACTAACAGAGACTTTTTGACGACTGTAATTACATATCAAATATATTTTTAAGCATAAAATATTAGTGGATGTATATTAAACGTGTTTCTGATCGTTCTAATAATTATACTAGGTTAAATTTCATTTTATTTCCTAAAAACTATTTTTTCGTACGTACGAAATTATTTGAAGACAGAATCCAGTTGGGGCTTTATACAAATATTAAAACAACCAGAAACACATTGAATATACAGACACTGATATTCTAAACAAGAAAATATATCTAATATGTAAGTTTAATCGTAGAAATCTTTTATTATTCGGAAACATCTTACATGCAGCACACTCGGGAATGTCCCTTTAACTAATTTGTAATATTCTAATGTTTGAAACATTTATTACATAATTGGTACTTTTAAATTACAAAATGGGCACCTGTTTTCAATTTTAAAAATGGATACATAATTATTACTATATGGGTCGTTTAAAACAAAATTATTCTTCACAAACAAAATCTTTCAGATAACAATAATACTCTCTTTCAACTCTTTGAGATAACAATAATACTCTCTTTCAACTCTTTCAGATAACAATAATACTCTATTTCAACTCTTTCAGATAACAATAATACTCTATTTCAACTCTTTCAGATAACAATAATACTCTATTTCAACTCTTTCAGATAACAATAATACTCTATTTCAACTCTTGTAAACAGTTATTGTATTACAGCAGAACGGCTCTACAGTTTTGTCATCGAAATCTTTTCACAAAACCCTCAAGAATGTTCTGGCGCCGGTTCTGTCATTTGTTTGAATTACACCGGAGTGACGCTGTCACCAGACCAAACTGAGTTTACATGCGATGAGCCAACGAGAGGCCGATCCTCCATATTTTATTTACATGATAATTTTTAAATTTTTTTAGTTTGACGACACCACTAGAGCATTCATGTATTACACATAGGCTATTGAATACCAAACATTTGGTAATTTTTGCATTTTTTTTCTGAGGAAACCCGCTACATTTTCCCGTTAGTATTAAGGATTCGTTTATATGCACCATCTCACGGACATGATAGTATATATCACGGCCTTTGATATGCCACTCGTGGCGCACTGGCTGGGACGAGAAATAGTGGACCGACCGCGCATCACGCGAGCACCAAATATATATAAATTTTATAAATTATTTAACTAAAAAAAGCTGGTGTCCTTAGAAAAGTGTCTATATTTTGTAACTTAGTTATGGATTCTTTCAAACCCTCTGGCTGATTTTCTGTGTGTTTTTGTATTTATGTATGTTATTGTACTTTCACCATATTGTCACAATGTATTAATTGTTCTATGTAAACATGTTGTCAGATGCCGTAGAATACGGCCTGAGTGTATATAAAGTTCAGTTCAGTTCAGTTGAATTACGGCCAGAGTGTAAATAAAGTTCAGTTCAGTAACGACCTGTGCGTACTAAAAGTATGTCCTGAATCTTCCAATCAATAAATAATGAGAAGATTCTAACAATGTTTTTTATTGGTGTGGACCGCCCAGTAAGACACAAGGATGTGGGAGAGGTTCACAAAGCACAAACCCATATATATCAGATGATCAGTTACAATCACAGACGTTGCTGGTTACGGTCCACGAAAAATAACAACAGAATTTTTTAAATCGTGTATAACATGTAGTGAATACGTAAACAGAATTGCTAACTGAACCACATAAACTAACAAAGCAAAACGATCGATTTTTCTACTAAAAATAACGTAAAAGACAATCATATGTTTAATAATCAATAGAAACTTTCGTTAAAGGGACAGTCCCGAGTTATATATAATAAGCGATATATAATAGATGATCAGTTACAATCATAAACATGGCTGTTCTCGGTCCACGAGAAATAACAACAGCATTTGTTTAATCGGGCACAAATGGAAAACATACTGAATACGTAAACAGAATTGCTAACTGAACCACACAAACTAACAAAGGAAAACAATCGATTGTGTTACTAAAATAACGTAACAAACAATCATAGCTTTATTAATGAATAGAAACTTTTGTTAACATAAAAATCGATCAAATTTTATTACATGAAAAGCAAAATGAATTTCAAAATAAAATAACAAAATAATAAAACAAGACTAATAATAAACCCAAATCAACGCCCCCGAAATACACCCAGAACCTCCACAAAACGCAAACGCACACACACATACATATAGAATGCATCACACGTTTCTTTTGCTTAACAACAATACTAGAGATTATTGGATGTCACATATTTCTTAATCTTGACATTTTTCCATTAGTAGCCAGGTATCTTTTATTTTCACCGTACCTCAGACAGGATAGCACACACGACGGTATTTGATGTAGCAAAGGTGGCGCACTGGTTGACATGAGAATAGCCCAATAGGTCCGCCGACAGGGATCGATCATAGACTAAGCGCACATCAGGCAAACGTTTTACCACTGCGCTACGTCCCGCCCCACAAAATGCACATATATTTAGTATTAGAAAATATAATTTGAATGAATGAATATTTAACGACTCCCCAGCACAAAAAAAAATACATGGGCTATTGGGTGTCAAACTATGATAAATGCAAAATATTATGTGATGAACCATGCATCAGTATAAAAAAATTAAACAGTTAGATTAAAACACAGTGTAAAGAAAGGTTCCTGTGCAAAAAAATAAATATATCACACAAAAAAATATTACAATTCAGAATAAAATGCAGTAACACGAATAATAATTAGAAGACTAAAAATATCCTCTTGATATCGTCGTTCCATGTGACTTGTCGTGTATGTCTGTCTGTGTGTGTGTTTAAGTGTGTGTGTGTGCGTGTGTGTGTGTTTGAGTGTGTGTCTGTGTGTGTGTGTGTTTAAGTGTGTGCCTGTGTGTGTGTGTGTGGGGGGGGGGTGTCAACGTGTGTGGGTGTCTGTGTGTGAGTGTGCATGCGTGTTTGTGTGTGTCAATGTGTGTGTGTGTGTCTGTGTGTGTGTGCGCGCGCGCGTGTATGAGTGTCTGTTTCTGTATGTGTCAGTGTATGCGTATGTGTGTGTGTGACAGTGTGTGTGTGTGTGTGTGTGTGTGTGTGTGTGTGTGTGTGTGTGTGTGCATTAAAAACTGTATGTAAATGTTATCGTTCAAGAAATGTTAAATGAATTGTGGTGTATTTGAAGATTATGTTGTTTGTGAAACACAGACATTTTGTAATGGGAAATTGTACAAGATGTGAAATGTTGACGTAGACAAGATTTGACGGTAGATTGATTATTGTATATTGTATTTCAGTGTGTTTAAGAGTATAGCTAGCGATAATGGTGATCATGGTGAATGATGAAGTGGTGATTTGATCAGTGATTCGTCATGCTGGTGATCATGGTGATCAGTGAGTGATCATGACGATGATGGCGATTAGTGAACGATGGTGCTGATGATCATGGTATGGTGATGATGTCCAGTGAATGGTGTTGAACCGGCTTCGGTGGCATCGTGTTAAACGATCAGACATAAGTTTGGTTGGTACAGGGTTCGCAGCCCGGTACCGTCTCCCACCCAGAGTGAGTTTCAATGACTCAATGGGTAGGTATCACTACACGCTCTTCTCTCTCATTAACCACTAACAACCAATTCACTGTTCTGGACAGATAGCCCAGATAGCCGAGATGTGTGCCCAGGATAGCTTGCCTGAACCTTAGTGCGATATAAGCACGAAATGAAAAAAATCTACTGGCATGTTTTAAACGCAAACATATGCATGCAGTGTCACTGTAATGTTTAAATCGTGCATAGCCAAATATTATCAACACAAACATTACAGAAAAAAGGTATATTGTTTTGAACATTGTATGTTTCTCACTTCTATTACCGTGTATAATTAAGATCTCGAAATGGTTTCATGGATGTTATGTTTCGTACACGCCCACCCCAAACTAAGTGTAGCAAACATATAACGTATTTTTTTCTGCTAAATCATAAACTATATTTATATACTATTGACGAAATATTATATTTACTCATTTTCGCGATTGTATTATATCTGTACTACTACCAATATTATAATTATACTATTTTTGTTCCTGGAAACCATGTTCTACCATTGAACACATGTCCTCATATGCCGTAGAATACGGCCTGAGTGTAATAAATTCTTGTCTTGTCTTGATTGGGATGTTATTAGTAAATGATCATAGGCGACAGTGATGACTGGTGGATGATGATGGTTATGGTGATCGACGAATGGTGGGGGCTGGCGGATGGTGATGGTTATGGTGATCAGCGAATGGTGGTGACGGGTGATGGTGATGTTTATGGTGATCGGCGAATGGTGGTGATGGTTATGGTGATCGGCGAATGGTGGTGATGGGTGATGGTGATGGTTATGGTGATCGGCGAATGTTGGTGACGGATGATGGTGATGTTTATGGTGATCGGCGAATGGTGGTGATGGGTGATGGTGATGGTTATGGTGATCGGCGAATGGTGGTGACGGGTGATGGTGATGGTTATGGTGATCGGCGAATGGTGGTGACGGGTGATGGTGATGCTTATGATGATCAGCGAATGGTGGTGACGGGTGAAGGTTATGACGAGTGCTGTCGATGTTGATTATGGTAATTGGCGAACGGTGACAGAAAGGGTGACAACGTTAGTGATTATGATGGACGTTGATGGCGAACTGTGAAATGTGTTAAATGGGGCAAAACGAAAACATTTTAACGAATTAATTGGATATATGTATTATTTTTATTTGGGAAAGGTTTTGCTATTGTTGTAATTAAATATGTAAGAAATGGCTCATAAGTTAGCGTTTTGTTTCTTTTGGGTACCCAACTTGTGACAGTGTGTGCGTATGGATATATATATGTATATGTGTTCAATGGTAGAACATGGTTTCCAGGAGCAAAAATAGTGAAACGTATCGACAAAAGTGTGGGAGATATTTTAACTACACATGGATCTTTAATGTCGTCGACAACTCCAAATAATGATGAACAAGAACTTCTCAACTTAATAAAACAAACATGGATGGGACGCCTAACTCAAAGGAAGAGAATATTTTGGCAACATCTGAGAAATGAAACATACGCGGATGTCCTAATGCAGGCATTTCAACACCTTGAAATCGAAATTGAACTCATGAAAATGAGATCACAAAGTCAAGAAGAAAAAAATAAAGAATATTGATCAAATTATGATACAAGAGATTGAAAATAAATCTCAAGGCAAACTTAAAGAAATCCAGTTACAGAAATGGAGATCACAGTGTGACAAAGAAGAAGAAAAATCTATCAAAAGATGGGAAACGTCAAAACAGTGGCTCCTGAAATATGAAGAAGAATTTCATACCACTTTGTATAAAGACAGTCCTCGGCTGAAACCACGTCTGCAAAATAACAGCAGTCATGGCTGGTGAAACAAACGTCATGAAAACAACACTGAAGAGCAAGAGTCAACGTATAGAGAACATCCGATATACGGTATCAAAAAAGGACCAGCCGATACGTAACGTACATTGGACGAAAAACACAAAATGGCCGTATCCTTCAAAATAACAACAATACGGAGCATCATCACAGAACAGCATCGAGTCAAAGGCAGAGAAACAACACCCTTAGAAATTCAGACCAAAGATCACCTTCGTGGAGAGAATCAACATCGATGCCACAAGCAGCGCGGAGAACCGACCACAGAGAACAACAAGGGTCGAACCCTTTTTTAGCCCACAGCAGGAGCTTAGAACAGACAGGTTGGCAGAAAATCACCCACAGCAGGCGGAAATAAAAATAATCAACTTATCTCACCGGAAATTCACTGCCACAGAAACACGGGTTTTGGAAAAGGGTTTGAAATTTACCCCCACACCAAAGAATAACAATATAGAAGAATTAAAAGAAGATATTAATGAGTTCTATCGCCAGTTAAGAAACACTGAATACTTTTTTGAAAACAATAGTTCTAATGATGATTCTATAGTTAGGAATAAACGTTATTGGAGTGCAATAAAAGGTAGGAATAGAAACCTAGATGAGTATATCGAAGTAGTTTCGAAATATCCTCTCAATAACAATCCTAAATCAAATTCAAATATAAAAGATTATGAAAGAAAATGTTTATTAAATTTAGCAAATAATAAGTCTATTGTTATTAAACAAGCGGATACTGGTGGTGCTATTGTTATCATGAATACTGCTGAATACAAACAAATGGCTCTTTCCATAATTGAAGATCAGAATAATTACATAGAAGTATACCATATAACCTAGCACGGCGTATCTGTATGACTGTGTCAAATATACAAACACGTGATCAACGCGAGGTTATCCAAAACAGCTAATATCAGATAGTATCGAAAAGGCGGTAGTATTACATAGAAAATATATTTTAAAACCAAAACAAATCGTTTCAGCGAAAAGGCCGCTGGCATTTGTATCCACCCATAACCCGCAGAACCCCGATATATATAAAAAGATCCTGTCAGAATTGCACATTTTAAAACATAATGAAAAAATGTCATCTATACTATTATAAATAGTACGAGACAAAGCAAAAACTTGAAACAGATACTGACAAAAGCACGATTTGAATCTACAACAGTAGAACATAAATGCGGTGTCAAAAAGTGTAACCGAAGTAACTGTGGTGCATGCCAACATATTTTAGAAGTCACACATATAGAATTCAACCACGAAGGTTTATTTTGGGTACACAGGGATATGGATTGTTCGGTTAACAATGGTATTTATGTAATTACACGCCAAGGTTGCAAAGAATAATGCATTGGTCATACCACTCAGCTGAGAGCCAGAGTATGCGTACACAAACAGCAAATAAAACAACCTGAAACAAGATGCATACCCTTGAGTTCACATTTAAATACATGTGCGGCACAAACAGATATTAAATTCACCATTTTCCCATTTTATCACATAGATACCAATGATGAAATGAAAAGAAAGACAAAGGAAATGTATTTTATTAGAAAGTTGTGTCCACTTCTTAATGCTCTTCGTTAGATAAAAGCAACAATGACGTAATTAAATCAATCCCCTTCTACTACAGTAACGTCATAATATGTATGGCGTCATATTTAGCCGTTATTTAGCAGTTCCTTTCTGAAGATAAGATTGAAACATGTAAAAGGATAAGTATTTCTTTAAATTGTTTTTTAAAATACATATATACTGTACACTTGTTTTCTTTTATCATTTATATATATATATATATATAATGTCTGTGTGTGTCTCTGTGTGTGTGCGTGTGTGTGTGTGTGTGTGTGTGTGTGTGTGTGTGTATGGATCGTGTATTTCGTAAATGTTTAGAATGTCTCAGAATATGACAGTTTCGTAGTGGTAGTGTTGAGGTTCTAGAATTACTATCTTAAAAACAAGGGGTGAAACAATATTAATTGCATATATAAAAAATAGAAATTGTGCATCTAAGTAAAAAATTTGTTTTGTTATTGTTGCTAAAAACAACACACACACACGCTAAATGTACAATGACAATTAATATTATATAATATTTATGTATAATCGTTTTTGTGTATTAATTATCATTGTTCAAAACACAATATCCAGAGATAATTTTCTTACATTTGTTTTATGTATACTATAATATGCAGGGCCGTTTGGACATTTTCTGACGACTTCTCTTTAGATATGAACTGCCGACTACCTTACCCGATCCCGCAATTAGCAAGGATTTTTTTATTTTTTTTGCGCCTAGGTATTTGCTTATTGGTATAAACAATATACATGAGCAATCACCGAAAATACCTCTCGATATTAGTATCGGTATGGGTATTATGTCAATACCAAATACCGTACCGATACCAAGGTAAATCACCCCCAAAATACCAATATTGACATCGAACCTCAAATTTCAATACTGCCCAGCTTTAGTGGAAACCATACGCCTTTTTCAAGTTATAAGGCGCCACACCACCGTTTGTCATGTCGTTACTTAACAGAAACTTAACAGGAAATAGGTGCATTCAAAATATAGAAATTTGTTTTTAAATTGAAATGATTAAACTTCGGGCCTATTTGATGAAGGTTGGAGTGTTTGTTTAACAACACCACTATAGCACATTGATTAATTAATCACCTGCTGTAGGATGTCAAACATTTGGTAATTCTGACACGTAAACATCAGAGAAACATTTGTTTCCTAATACAGCAAGGGATCTTTTATATATGCACTTTCCCACAGACTTGAAAGCACATGCCACGACCTTTGACCAGTTGTGGTGCACTGGTTGGAACGTGAAAAACAGTCTATTGACTTCTTGGTGAAGGATTATAAATGAAATGCGTAGGATATGGGGTTCGGTTCCATGGGTACGTAAAGAAAAATAATATTGAATAGTAATAATATAAATAATAATAATAATAATAATATGTATGTGTGTGTGTGTGTGTGTGTGTGTGTGTGTGTGTGTGTGTGTGTGTGTGTGTGTGTGTAATATTAGCAACAAAACGTAGGCTTTAAATAATTACATGTGACATGGTAATAATCACGGTTTTTCTACAGTTCAGTCGGGCGAACGATCGCCTGAGATGTTTCGGTTGAAGGATCGAACCCCCGCAATGGACCCATTCTATGATTGGGATTTGCCCCCGTCCGCCCTGTGCCCAACGACTGGCATATCAAAAGTTGTGGTATGTGCTATCCTGCCTGTGGGAACGTACATATAGAAGATCGTTTGTGCTAATGGAAGAATGTAGAATTTTTCTCTTCGACTGTATATCAGAAGTATCGAATATTTGGCATCCAACAGCCGACAATTAAGAAATCCGTGTGTTCTAGTGGTTTCGTTAAACAAAGAAAACTTTTAACTGTCTTATAACCAAAGTAGGATGGATCGTCTTCGGTTGTCACGGCGGCAGTCTTCCTATCAGAACATCTAACACTGGTGCATGGTAACAGTGACGCACGTCGGGGTTAAAACGTCTATTGGACTCTGCCTCGTGATTTTAATGGTTAACGGTTTTGTTCCTCGGTTTAGCAGACATCTGAGCCATAGTAATTCCAGTCTGAATTCATATCCTTGGTGTTTTCAAAACTTCCATCAGAGATGAGTTCACACTGGTGACTGTTGACGTTGACATTGAAAGCCAAACAGCTGGTTTTCCTATCACATTGCATTGAGCATTCCATCAGCGACGTGTCATTTATCAGCTCAGAGTGTTGACTTAACAGACGCGCTCCTGGTGTACGCCAGAAATGTTGTGGAATACCGCATCCTGAAAAGTCAATGTAAACTCATTTTTGAAGATCCTGAGAGTGTTGTTTTAGTCATTTCAGGTTGCATTGTATCGAATATTTACGAAGTAAAAACAACTGTGGCTTTGGGTTGTAGTAATATGTAAAACTGATTATTTGTGTAAATACTATTGTCCATTGGTAATAAATATACATGTAAATATACATTTATTTGTTATACAGTTATTATGTAGAATACACAAGAGGTTGAAGCAGTGCAGGGGACCCCACAAAATGAAAGTGCGATTTTCAGGAAAAATGAGTACTGCTAATAAAGACATTAATTAAATATACTAAATGGTATCTGACTCCCTAACCCCCATTTTCTTGCAGGTAGATTAAATGCGAGGTGCCACATTTGTTATTGATATACTGCCTGGGTGTGTTTATACACGGCTAATTTCAGTTTCGTTAGTAAACGTTAACATTATTAGCAATAGGAAATGGTGTAGTACATTGGAACCTATATATAGTGATGTTTGAAGTCCACCTCTCTCTCTCTCTCTCTCTCTCTCTCTCTCTCTCTCTCTCTCTCTCTCTCTCTCTCTCTCTCTCTCTCTCTCTCTCTCTCCTGCCTGTTGGATGGTGCATATAAAAGATCCCTTAATACTAATGGAAAACATGTAGTGGGTTTCCTCTCTTAGACTATATGCCAGAATGACAAAATGTTTCGCATCCAGTAGCCGAAGATTAATAAATGAATATGCTCTAGTGGTATTGTCAAACTAAAACAAACAAACAAACTATGATATAACTAAAATATAGAGGAATGGTTTATACCATTTTCTTCAGTGCCATATATTTGAACTTCACACAAGGTCAGTATATCAGTAGTGCTCTTCATTTTCCATTTTCTTAGGCGGAAGAATCGGCCTCTGGTTGGTTCATCGCATGCAAACTTAGTTTGACCTATTGGCAGCCCCACTCCGGTGTAATTCAAACAAATGACAGAACTGGCGCTAGAACATCCTTCAGGGTTTTGTGAAAAGAGTTCCATGACAAAACTGTGAAGTCTTGCTGCTGTAATAAAGGAAATATCAAAACACGATATTACTGTAAATTGAAAGCAGGTGCTCGACGTGTTAGGGGTGTAACCCACCAAATCAAATCACCAGTGCCGCTACGCACAAAAATGCAATCAAAGCATAAACAATTACCGAAATACCAATTGCAACAGAGAACATTGATGTATTAGTCACCGGCTAATGCATGTGAAATATGTAGTAATCCTGACATAGGTTTAGAGCAAACCCGCTAAATCCGCATTATGCAATGGAGGAGTGTACTGTTCACGGATGAATCAAGGTTCACACTTTTCCGGTCGGACGGGCGTGTCGCGTGTATGGACGTCGTGGGGAAAGATTTGCCGACGCTTGCGTTGATGAGAGGTACAAATTTGGGGGTGGCTCAGTCATGGTCTGGGGTGGAATTTCCCATGGGTTGAAAACGCCTTTGATGGTCATCGCTGGGAACCTCACAGCCGTCCGATACAGGGATGGGATCCTGCAGCCTCACGCCGTGCCCTTTGTCCAGCAAAACAACCTGACATTGCCGCATGTTGCAAGAGTGTGTAGGGAATTCCTTGTAGCGAACAACATCGCCCCCCTCGACTGGACCGCTTACAGCCCAGATATGTTCCCTGTCGAGCACTTGTGGGATCAGCTGGACAGGAGAGTGAGAAATCGTCCAAACCCACCCATCACCCTTGCCCAGCTCAGAGATGCCTTGGTAGACGAATGGAATAACATTCCAATGAGGAGTGCGAATGCCTTGATGAATTCCATGACCAGGAGGGTCAGGGCAGCTACACAGGTACGGGGTGGTCACACACGGTACTAGTGAGACCAGTGAGACTAGTGGACTCATACACAGACTAACGATAATTAAATGACATGTGATGGATACTCATGAATTGTTTCCATGAGTGTTTGATTTCAATTATGGGGGGGGGGGGGGGGGGTACCCTCATTTGCAATCGGATTATGTTGCCATTTTCTTTCACATTTTAATAAAAAAAATTGCCAGTATTATCATTAGTGTCCGTCCTACATATGTCGTACAATTGTACATATCGTGTCATACTATTTGATCTGCTGGCTTTAAAGTTGACCCGACGTTTCTTTTTCCTTTCAGTATATATATATATATATATATATATATATATATATATATATATATATATATATATATATATATATATATATATTATATATATAAAGGTTTTCAAATACAGTTATTTCAAATATTTTTTCCGACACAACTAATTCATGTAATTGGTCTATAATTTGTAGGACAGCTCTTTTTACCTTTTTAACTAATGGCTTTACATGAGCAATTTTCCATTCAGTTGGAAATGTTGATAAGAGAAGTGATTTATTAAATAATAGCTGGAGTGGATATGCTAAAACCACCTGTTTTAATAATGTGTGACTATTTCATCGGGATACATTTTAAAACAATTCATTCTCAGATAAATGGTATCTAACGGCCACTCATGTATTATTCTCTATTTATTTAACGATGCACTCAATACATTTTATTTACGGTTATATGGAAGGAAGGAAATGTTTTATTTAACGACGAACTCAACACATTTTATTTATGGTTATATGGCGTCGGACACATGGTTGAGGACCACACATATATTGAGAGAGGAAACTGGCTGTCACCACTTCATGGGCTACTTTTTTCGATTAACAGCAAGAGATCTGTTATATGCACCATCTCGCAGAACGGATAGTACAAATCACGGTCTTTGTTGCATCAGTTGTGGAGCACTGGCTGGAACGAGAAATAACCCCCCACTGGGCCCACCGACAGGAATTGATCCAAGATCGATCACGCATCAGGCGTGCGCTGTATCTATCGACAGATTCATCGCACAGGTCCTGCAGTTCCTATTTTGGGAGATTACAATGTTTACGGTCCCGGCAAAGAAATTACTTAAAAATAAAATCATAATAAACTGAGGTACGCAAATCGGAAAACGATGCGTCGAACATCGCGATTATCGTGAACCGCGATTAATCATTCTACCCCTACAAAACGGTTATATGTGTCGAAAACATGTTACAATGGCGGCAAACTCGGGGCTGTCCATTTAACACACTACACTTACGGGCTTCATTTCTGTTGATTATGGTGACGTTGTGAACAACAAACGTTCCCTGCAAGTCGACCATCCACCAAGGTTTCATGTCATTTACGTTGGTGTGGGTACAACCATCGTTGGTAAAGTGAGTTCCCACGTTACCATCAACGGCGAAACTCGAAAACAAAGTGATACCAAGCCAAACAAACGTGCTGCTCATCACCGTAGACCTATTATAGGCAATGTTGACTGTCAAATTACCTGAAACATAAATACACAAACAATGATATACATACAGATAAATTGATAAACAGACAGACAGACCGACAGAACATCCACCAAGTTCGCATCTCAGCTACGTCGGTGTGAGTACAGCAATTGGCGTAACTCGAGCAATAAGGGTTAACATAAACAAAGTTAAATGTTTGTTTTTGTTTAACAGCACTACTAAAGTACATTGAATCCCTGCAATTAAGAAAATGTACTAGGCAGAAAAACCAAACAAACCCCCCCCCAAAAAAAAAAAAAACAACAACACAACAATAACAACAACATGCCACTGAAATAAAAACGATGAATATAGTCCAAGCCAAACAAATAATTACCCCCCCACCCCCCTCTCAACAATCTCTAAGACATTACCGATTGCCGAGGGCAATTGAAAGAGTTGTATTGATTTAATAATCATCAGCTTTTGGATGTCGACCGTTTGATAATTCGGATATAGTCTTCGAGACGAAACCCGCTACTGTTTTACCATTAGTAGCAAGTGATGTTTTATATGCACCATAGACAGACAGGATATTATTCCGTAACACATATCACGTCCTATGATACACCAGCGGCGCTGCATTTAGTGGAACGAGAAATAGCCCATTGGAACATAAACAAACGGGTTGTGTATCATTGTAGGGTTTTATCACGAGCAATGTTAACTATCAAATTACCTCAAATATAAATTAACAAACAACCATACGCAAATAGATAGATAAACAGACAGACAGAGATACATACATACAGACAGACAGATATGCATACAGACAGACAGAGGTACATACATACAGACAGACAGACAGATACATAGATAGATAGATAGCTATATAGATAGACAGATATAGATAGATAGATAGATAGATAGATAGATAGATAGATAGATAGATAGATAGATAGATAGATAGATAGATACAGGTAGATATATAAATACAGATACTATGTGGTAGAGTACGCGTCCCAGATCTACGCCTGAATAAATGTTCACATCATATATACTGCTAGTATTGCTAACGTATGTGTGAGGTTACTATGAAACACAAACAAAAACCCAAACCCAACATAACCATGCTATACAATTTAGGGGTTATTTGTTGTTTACTAGAATACATCCAGATATACAAAATCAGTCGAACATATTAATATTTCTTTTCGAATCCTTTTTTACAGAAGCAAATCTAACTGGTGCGTTTTCGGTGAAGTTAAGTATATTTTCCAGACAATTTTATAAATCCTCTCAAACGCAGAAGTATTGATGTCTATAAAAACGATCCATTGCTACCAATCCAGTTATACAAAATCAGTCAAAGGTATTAGTATTTCTTCTCAAATCCTTTTTACAACAGCAAATCTAACTGGTGCGTTTTTGGTGAAGTTAAGTATATTTTCCAGACAATTTCTCCTAAATCCTCTCAAACGCAAAAGTGCGGATGTGTATAGCAACTATCCCTTGCTACCAATATGGAAATAAGGTAGCACGTGTCCTACTACGATTAAAGGTTAAAGGTTTTTCACGACACCACTACAGCACATTGATGGTCATTTTGACACAGTCATATATATATGACAGCACTACTTTTTTTTCCATTAGTAGCAAGGGATCTTTTATAGGCACCATCCCACAGAGATGATAGCACATACCACGGCCTTTGGTATACCAGTCGTGATGCAGTGGCCGGAACGAGAAATGCCTCACTAAGAGTCAGCTTCTAAAGTATACTGTGTACACTGATGTTCACCACGCTCACAGTGTATTTGTACATCCTTCTGATACTAGTGTATTGTACGCAATGGTGTGACGAGGATCAAACATTTTATACTGTACAACAAACAAAAAATAATATAAAATGAAAAACAAAATGTATTGTTAAAATCAATTTTGTATGTGAATGCATAAACCTATGTATTCTGTGCATCAATGAACTGAAATAAATTCATTATTATTATTTATTTTAATTATTATTATTATTATTATTATTATTATCGGGGCTGGGGGAAGAGCGGAAATGATTAAAAACATCAAGAAAAGACATAACGGAATTTTAATTCCAATTTCTTTTGTTACTATTTTTTCGCAGTTATATCTGCCTGCCTGAATATTTAACAAATTTACGAAGGAGGGTATATATCAGACGTTTAGTTTTCAGTTAGATTGAATAAGTTACCATCAACGTCCCAAACTGTTTCCACTGTTCACCTAACGACAAAAAGCCCACAAATACAATACTTACGGAGATACTATTGTACATTGTTCAGTTACGGTACATGAAACAAAATAGACTTCAATCAGTTAACGAATAAAAATCAACAATATGGACGTAAAACAAATGCATTCTTGTAAACAAAAGTGAAGCACCATCCATTTTAAGGCCACTATATGAACAAAATATGATTCTGAAGTATGTAATTAAAAAAAGAAAAGAAATAGAAAGAAAAGACGAAGAAGAAGAAAACGCATTAGCACTTAGAAACAGAAGTTAGTCAGTTTAGTCTATATCAGTCAGTAAGCACATATAAAGTTTAACAAAATTTAAAGGGACATACCCTAGTTTTTAAACACTAACACGTATTTATTTTACTATTATAACCGTTTTTGGTAACTTAAATCATACTTTACTTAGATTTTATGATTTAGATTATTAATTTCCGTACATTCGAAGTGTTTTTGGTTATCCTGGTGTTTTTAATATCACAAAATACATTTCTCATATTTTTCAAAAACGCGCGTGCGTCTGAGAAGTAACAGTTATGGAGTCGAGTTTTAGTATATTTTTAGAGGGTATTGCACCATTTCAAAGTTACATACTCATGTGTCACTCAATTATAACTTTATCCAAATGTGTTACAGGCTTATAGATCAACTAAACTTAATGTTAATTTTCACGGGTTGAAACTAGGGTATGTCCCTTTAACAGTAAAATATGTACTTTTTACAACGCTGGATGCCACATGTCTGTTGTTCAATGACACGTACCTGGGAGCGGTATGTCAAACGCACCCAGTGGAGACACTTATCACACTCAAGTGAACAACTAAGACAGACCAAACATTATCAATGCAACATAAAACGTGTTGCAAATGTACTGGGTACGAATCGTCTAGGGTATAAAACGGTAGTGTGTACCAATCGTCCAGAGGCGAAACAGAATGGGTGCAAAATCTTCCCGTTACCCCCCCCCCCCCCCCACCACACACACACAGAGAGAGAGAGAGAGAGAGAGAGAGAGAGAGAGAGAGAGAGAGAGAGAGAGAGAGAGAGAGAGAGAGAGAGAGAGAGAGAGAGAGATAGAGAGAGAGAGAGAGAGACAACATGCATACATACATTCGGTGCCATAGGTTCGAGTCTCAGCAAAGGCATGGACAAATTTGTGAGGCCAGAAAGGATTTAATTATCCCCTGCGCAAGTGCGTTAATACCTATGTATGTAACAGTCGACCTCGACATACATACAATATACATATATTCATACATCAATACATACTAGCCAGTGCCAGGGCATGTGTCATGCCCGTAAGTGGGATCGATTGTGTGGATTGTGGGCCCCATGCATGTGGTTTAGTTAAACAGCATCCTTTTTTATGGTTGCCTGGATAGGTCAGAACGCATCGCGGTTAGTCGGTAATTTGCAGGTGATTCGGTGTCATAGGTCGAGTCCCAGCAACGGCATACATACATACATACATAGATATTTATATCCTGGTCCCCTTCAAAGAGACAGTACTAGTCAAATCATGTCATTGCAGAAGGAAACATTAATTGTGAGAATACTTATGACGTTGGAGAGAAACGTTTAAATAGTAAACTAAAGTAAAGTTTGTTTTATTTAACGACGCCTTTAGAGCACATTGATTTTTTTTATCTTGTCATCGGCTATTGGACGTCAAACATATGGTTATTCTGACACTGTTTTTAGAGCTAACCTGCTGTCGCCACATAGGCTACTCTTTTACGACAGGCAGCAAGGGATCTTTTATTTGCGCTTCCCTGTCCATGATGGTATTAAAAAAGGGAAATCGAAAATGCTTCAATAAAGACTGTCTTACAGTTGATCTAAATGATATTGTTTCTAATAACATATATAGTTTTAATGATAAGCTAACAGATACGATCACAAAAATTGCTGATAAAAATATTCGGTAATCTAAAACCAAATTCAATCATAGATCAGTATCATGATGAAACGATGAAAACAAAAGAAAGAAATGCTTTATTTAACGACGCACTCAACACATTTTATTTACGGTTATATGGCGTCAGACATATGGTTAAGGACCACACAGATTTTGAGAGGAAACCCGCTCTTCCGATTGGCAGCAAGGGATCTTTTATTTCCGCTTCCCACAGGCAGGATAGCACAAACCATGGCCTTTGTTGAACCAGTTATGGATCATTGGTCGGTGCATGTGGTTTACACCTACCCATTGAGCCTTGCGGAGCACTCACTCAGGGTTTGGAGTCGGTATCTGGATTAAAACTTCCATGCCTCGACTGGGATCCGAACCCATTACCTACCAGCCTGTAGACCGATGGCCTAATCACGACGCCACCGAGGCCGGTTTCATAGATAAATTCAATAATAAAAAGAAGGAAATGTTTTATTTAACGACCCACTCAACACATTTTATTTACGGTTACATGGCGTCATATGGTTACGGACCACGCAGATAGTGAGAGAGGAAACCCGCTGTAGCCACTTCATGGGCTACTCTTTTCGATTCGCAGCAAGGGATCTTTTATATGCACCATCGCACAGGCAAGGTAGTACATACCACGGCCTTTGATATGCCAGTCGTGGTGCACTGGTTGAAACGAGAAATAGCCCAATGGGCCCATCGACGGGGATCGATCCCAGACCGACCGCGGGTCGAGCTATTGTCCCTCCATCCCAATTCTAACTTTTAATGCCGGTATTAGACAAGGTACTGTAACAACCCCGACGTTAGATGAAAGAAAGAAGTGTTTTATTTAACGACGCACTCAACACATTTTATTTACGGTTATATGGCGTCAGACATATGGTTAAGGACCACACAGATTTTGAGAGGAAACCCGCTGTCGCCACTACATGGGCTACTCTTCCGATTGGCAGTAAGGGATCTTTTATTTGCGCTTCCCACAGGCAGGATAGCACAAACCATGGCCTTTGTTGAACCAGTTATGGATCACTGGTCGGTGCAAGTGGTTTACACCTACCCATTGAGCCTTGCGGAGCACTCACTCAGGGTTTGGAGTCGGTATCTGGATTACAAATCCCATGTCTCGACTGGGATCCGAACCTAATACCTACCAGCCTGTAGACCGATGGCCTGTCACGACGCCACCGAGGCCGGTCGACGTTAAATGAAATCTTTATAAATAATTTGGTGGAAACATTAGAATATAAAAAGATAAGAATAACGATTCTGACCTAAATGTTGATCTCTGGGGACGCCATCGCGTTTTGAACAGCTAGTAACAACAAAACAAACAACAGATAGATGTAAATAATTTACAAAATTGACCTGATTAATAGAGTTAATCTGCTTGTCGCCAAAACAGTTTTTACCATGTTGAAAATAAAACAAAAAACATAATCAAATAATAATGCATATGCATTTATATCTGAAAAAAACAAACAACAAAAGACAATAACCTTTCTAACACAAGGTCAAATGTTGGGGAGTTATGTTTGACGAAAACATCACTTTTAAAACACATATAGAAGAAATAGTAAATAAGTGCAAAAGATGTCCCAACATCATTCCAGTGCTTTCTAGCCCTGGATGTGGTGGGGATACAATCGGTATAAGAGCCGACCTATTATAGAGTGTATACCACTAAATCAAATCCCATAGACGACAATAGAAACATATGTGGCTAAAACTCCTACCTACACCGTATCAATCGAAATATACACCACAGATGTAAATATTACCACCCCTCACTCTTAAAGTGAATCAGAAACAATTGGGGACCAAGCTGCTTATTTCCGAGATAACGGGCAGCGTCTATGACTACCATATTTTCGCACACATTTTGAGTATTTTTTTGCAGATACCTCACACATGTTTTAAGCACAATGCTACGTGACACAATGGTTCTGGATGAAATAAAATTGCATACATTTTGTGCACAGATATAACTACTTTTTTTTACAACAAACACACTCACATTATTACCAATCACAGGACTTGTGGTATTAAGTCCTAATTCCAAAAATGGGTGTTCCTCGAACTTTGACTCAGCCGGAAGTTATTTGGTACAGTACTACCTCTACTCTATCAATTGTTGGAGATCCCTTCTGAAGCTTTTTTTTCTTAACAATAAAGGGCACCGTTCTCTTTCACATGGGACAAACATGAAGTTTAAATGTGGTACTCAAAACATGTATATATGATGTAGAATGTTTGAAGTGTGTAAGTCCGATATTTTGTTCAGCGAATATCACTGAGAAAAACGTTAAGACTATTTTTCATCTGCCAACAAAATGTGGTTTCGGACTAGAAAGGTGCTATAACACTATGCCAAAATGTAGAAAAAAACAACCTACGAAAATGCAAACTAAATCACTGTTTACTTACTTCTTTTAAAGCATTCCTACATATTAATGGCGCAATAATCGTTATAAAACTGAAATATTTTACCTTTGCTATATGATTTTACATACTTATATAAATACTATTTTCATATTTTTACGTTTTGTGACACCCAACAGCCGATGTGTATTTTTGTGCTAGGGTGCCGTTAAACAATTATTCATTCATTCAATCATTCATTCATTCATTCATTCATTCATTCATTCATTCATTCATTGTTATATATTTATTATGTTGGTACGCTATACCCATAAACTGTTTCACACTTAATTTATGTTTGTACTAAGAATTCATGGTAGATCTAACTAAATTTTATTTCAATAAAAATATGCCCATTTGTTTATGGAAAGTACACCAAAATTATAATTCCAAGGTTATGCTTCTGACAGTAGCGTCTTTCTTGTACACTACTATCTTATATAACAAGAAACAAATGCACTTCATCCAACTATTACCGTGGTATTTATTTGTCAGGATGTCCGATTTGTGAACAGTTGTGAACATAGTATTTATTCATCTAAGATTTGACTGAATGTTAAAGAACCATATATGATTGTGTGCATCACATGACCAATGTGATAAAATAAAACTGCCAGTTGTACTGATATATCTGAACATTATAACTAGCTCCAACTATTTGTAATTGTGTTATTTTAAAGGCACAAAATACTTATTTACACTCAGTTTAGACAGATAAGGAACATGAAATAGCAAAGTCTACAATATTTGAGGTATAGAGATAAAATCACAATGTACATGCACATTATGTAATCATATATACTTACAAAAAGGTAATAATATGCATTCTTTGGCTTATAATGTTCATGATACAGTTAGGAAATAAATGTTAACTTTGTTAAGACCAAGTAAACAGTAAGCTTACAACCAACAGTAAACCTAAATCAAACGAAACTATTTCGACTTTGAATATAACTATAAAGGGTCTTTCACACAAAGAAAGAACATTTCCCATATTTCAAAAATATAGTTTTATAATGTTTCAGATGATTATTAATGATTTCCATTTCATCAGCTGCAAATCTAACTGTTCGAATGTGGCATCCTGTAGTGTCCGTAACCAATCAACTGATCATATTTATTTTCAAAATATTAATATTTCAGACGTGAGTATCAAGATTGCTACTTGTATACTGTTTCAGTATAACTTAATTTCTTTACTATATATGATTTCTTTGTAAAATCGTGCTGGGGTGTCGTTAAGCATGCATTCATGTTTATAAAAGTAATTTTAGGAAACATTTGACTAAATTAAACTCTAAACAGCATGGTAATTTGCAAACATATATCATATTCATATACAATCTATTTATTGTTGGTATTACTGTTGACTTTTAATCTTCTGTGTGACTGCAAGTTACATTTTACTACAATATTTCTCTATATTAATTGCTTGGTTAAGGATACAACGGTGAATCCTCGGTGAATATAAAGCACCCCTAATCGTATGCTATTAGTAGGAGTCTATCTCCAATGTTATATCTCGTTGTGAATTTAATTGTTTTATGCAAGTTAAAAATTAGCTAAATACTCAAAACAATTCAGAAATATTTGCAGCATGATGCATTTATTGCTAGTGATCATTTTGATATTTTCAGACATGAATGCTTGATGAAAATAACAATTACAAATTCAGCTATGTTATTAATTTTATGTTTGTACTTATTTTAACATGTTGTAGGTTTACAAAATATGTTTTTTGTAAGATCAAACCAATTACGCGTTTTATTCCTAAATCATAAATATTAATTATTTGCGAGAAAAGTCAGTGGAACATGATTTAATTTCATTTATTTTTTGAAGACTTAATGTCCAAATAGCATTGTGGTATAGACAATATATGAAAAAAAAAATGAAAAAAAAACCCAACCTCGCAAGCAACTAGGACATAAATTGCAATAACTATTGAACCTGATAAAATAATTAACATTTTAAAGATAATTGAATTGTCTGAAACTACTGTCATTTTAACATAAAACATATTCAATACATTTTTACCAGAAAGGGATGATTTCAGTAAAAAATTAAAATGGAAGTCCATAATGAAAAAAGTACGCTAATTTCACACATTAGTTGACCCAGTGTGCAGTTTGTTTTTATGGAAATGAGAGACTTGCAATCTCTTCAGTTCGGTTTGACTCATATGCACCAACACAAACCAAACAGTGATGTGTTTGGCCACAATATTTCATTGTACGATAGCATAATATACTAAGTCCTGATTTGACCATTTGTTGTAAAACAAACGCCCTGTTTCTAATAAGAATAAACGCATGATGTCATCTTGGTATTATAAATGCCTGCCTGCTAGAGGTGTATCGTGGTTTCCAAGCGTATCTCACTCGCTTTCGCTCCTTGGATATTTTTGGCAACTGCTCGTCGCATCGCCATAGTACTCGTTTAATATTGTCTATAGGCAGAACTAATGTCTATCCCTTTTTTCATACTATGGAACTTTCTACAAGTTATTTATTTCTCAGCAGATTATTTTGTAACTTGCACACAAAAATAGTCATTTCGTGTTATTTCGAACACATGTTTTACTTTTATTCTTACGTCAAACCAAACTGAAATTATTATTTAAAAAACATGTTTATAGGAGAATGGGACGGACTATAGTTTAACACTGACAGTACTCGTGATAAACTAAGGGTACTTCCACTTTACCTTCAACGAAACTTATCAAGTTTAAAAATACAGATTTAAAATAAGGAGTCCATATAATATAGGCTGCTGAACTTCAGATATGACAATATTTTAAAATACTTAATAATGCCGGTTACTATGCGATTACGTATATTTACAAAAACATTTGTTATTTTGTCGATATAGCAATCAGCCGAGATAACAATAGAATCGTCGTGGTGCAAGACTGTGTTGGAGATCCGCAGTAACATGAAAGGAAGGAAATGTTTTATTTAACGACGCACTCAACACATTTTATTTACGGATATATTGCGTCGGACATATCGTTAAGGATCACACAGATATTGAGAGGAAACCCACTGTCGCCGCTTCATGGAATACTATGTTTAGATTAGCATCAACTGATCTTTTATATGCGCCATCCCACATACATGATAGTTACACCAGTTGTGGAGCACTGCCTGGAACGAGAAGTAGCCCAAATGGGCCCACCGACGGGAATCGATCCTAGATCAATCGCGTATCAGGCGAGCGCTATACCACTGAACTATGAACCGCCCGCTAAAAAGAACTAGATACAAAATATATATCTTCGTTAAAAAAAGCAATCTTTGAAGCAGGCGTGTGTGGTGCTTATGAAGATTGTGTCCACATCTACACGGATATGATATGATATGGTATGATATGGTATGGTATGGTATGGTATGGTATGGTATGGTATGGTATGGTATGGTATGGTATGATTGTATGGTATGGTATGGTATGATATGATATGATATGATATGATATGACAAATATGATAGTATAGAATTAAGAGAAACATGCTTTAATAACTTGTTTAATCCAACTAATGTACATCCTATAACATATTTAATCCAACTAATACATCCTATAACTTATTTAATCAACTAATACATCCTATAACGTATTTAATCCAACTAATACATCCTATAACGTATTTCATCCAACTAATACATCCTATAACGTATTTAGTTCAACTAATACATCCTATAACGTATTTAATCCAACTAATACATCCTATAACTTATTCAGTCCAACTAATTCATCCTATAACGTATTTAATCCAACTAATACATCCTATAACGTATTTAATCCAACTAATACATCCTATGACGTATTTAATCCAACTAATGCATCCTATAAAGTATTTAATCAACTAATACATCCCATAACGTATTTAATCAACTAATGCATCCTGTAAAGTATTTAATCCAACTAATAAATCCTATAACGTATTTAATCCAACTAATACATCCTATAACGTATTTAATCAACTAATACATCCTATAACGTATTTAATCAACTAATACATCCCATAACGTACTTAATCAACTAATGCATCCTATAAAGTATTTAATCCAACTAATAAATCCTATAACGTATTTAATCCAACTAATACATCCTACAACGTATTTAATCCAACTAATACATCCTATAACGTATTTAATCCAACTAATACATCCTATAACGTATGTAATCCAACTAATACGTCTTATAACGTATTTAATCCAACTAACACATCCTATAACGTATTTAATCCAACTAATACATCCTATAACGTATTTAATCCAAGTAACACATCCTATAACGTATTTAATCCAACTAATACATCCTATAACGTATTTAATCCAAGTAATACATCCTATAACGTATTTAATCCAACTAATACGTCCTATAGCGTATTTAATCCAACTAATACGTCTTATAGCGTATTTAATCCAACTAATACATCCTATAACGTATTTAATCCAAGTAATACATCCTATAACGTATTTAATCCAACTAATACATCCTATAACGTATTTAATCAACTAACACATCCTATAACGTATTTAATCCAACTAATACATCCTATAACGTACTTAATCAACTAACACATCCTATAACGTATTTAGTCTAACTAATACATGTTATAACGTATTTAATCCAACTAATACATCCTATCACGTATTTAATCCAACTAATACAGCCTATAACGTATTTAATCCAATTAAAAAGTAAACGTCTGACCCATAGCCACCATCTTAACAGTCTTAAATATTCACGCATTCGAATATAACAAAACTAAAAGTAACTAAGTAAATTGGAATTAGGATTCCGTTATGTCTTTTCTTAATGATTAATAATAATAATAATAATAATAATAATAATAATAATAATAATAATAACAATAACAATAATAATAATAATAATAATAACACATTTCTTTCAGTTCAGAGATGCACAGAATTCATAAATTTACGCTTTCACCTATAGAATTGATTTTGACAATATATATATATATATATATATATATATATTACTTTTTGTTTGTTGTACAGTATAAAATGTTTGATCCTCGTCACACCATTGTGTACAATACACTAGTATCAGGAGGATGTACAAATGCACCGTGAGCGTGGTGAGCATCAATGTGTACAGCAAACTTTAGAAGCTGACTTTAAGTGGGGCATTTCTCGTTCCGGTCAGTGCACCACGACTGGTATACCAAAGGCTGTGGTATGTGCTATCCTGTATGTAGGATGGTGCCTATAAAATATCCCTTGCTACTAATCGAAACAAATAGTATCTTTAGTAGCTAGGTGGGACGTAGCCCAGTGGTAAAACGCTCGCCTTTTGCGCATTCGGTCTAGGATCGATCCCCGTCGGTGGGCCCATTTGGGCTATTTCCGGTTCCAGCCAGTGCACCACGACTGATATATCAAAGACCGTGGTATGTGCCGTAATGTCTGTGGGATTGTGCATATAAAACATTCCCTTGCTACAAATGGAAAAATGTACAGGGTTTCCTCTCTATGATTATGTGTCAGAATATCCAAATGTTTGACATACAATAGCTGATCATTAGTATACCGATGCACTTTAGTGGTGTCGTTAAAAATCCCTTTAACTTTAACTTTACAAATTATATCGTAGTAGGACACTTGCTACATTGTTTTCGTTAGTAGAAAGAGATCCTTTCTATAGACATCCACATTTCTACGTTTCAAAGGATTCATAGAATTGGCAGGAAAATATACTTAGGCATGGGAATTTTAATCCAGATACCGACTCCAAACCCTGAGTGAGTGCCCCGAAAGGCTCAGTGGGTAGGTGTAAACCACTTGCACCGACCAGTGATCCATAACTGGTTCAACAAAGGCCATGGTTTGTGTTATCCTGCCTATGGGACGCGCAAATAAAAGATCTTTTGCTACCTGTCGGAAAAGAGTAGCCTATGTGGCGACAGCGGGTTTCCTCTAAAAAATAGTGTCAGAATGACAATATGTTTGACGTCCAATAGCTGTTGATATGATAAAAAATCAACGTGTTCTAGTGGCTTCGTTAAATAAAACAAACTTTACTCCTGTTTTTTCAAAAGATATGAGAAGAAATATTAATACGTTTGACTGATTCTGTATAACTGGATGTATCCCAGTAAGCCATACATACTCCTCTAAATTGTATAGCATATATAGGTAGTACTAAACCAAATAACTTACGGCTGGGTCAAAGTTCAAGGTGAACCTAACCTCTGATAGAGAAGTGAATACCACAAGTCCTGTGATTGGTGATAAATGTGAGTGTGTTGCTTGCAAAAAAAAAAAAGGAGAAAAGTTTTATCTGGGCAAAAAATGTATGCAATTTTATTAAATCTAGTACCACTGTGTCAAATAGCCTTGTGCTTGGAACATGTATGGGGTACCTGTAAAAAACGTACTCACATTTTTTTACAAACTAGGGTAGTCATAGACGCTACCCGTTATCTCAGAAATGAGCAGACTGACCCCAATTGTTTTCCCGATTCACTTTAAGGGCGAGTGGTGGTAGTATTTATATCCGTGGCGTGTATGTCGATTGATACGATGCATGTAGGTGTTTTAGCTACATATGTTATTATTGTTGTCTGTGGGATTTGATTTGGTAGTATACACCCTAAAGCACTCTCCTGGTGCATGTTCAGTCCAGGATCAATCCCTGTCGGTGGGCTGCAATGAGCAATTTCTATTTCTCAGCCAATGCATCAGTCACTCAAAGGCCATGGCATGTGCTATCCTGTCTGTGGGATGGTTCTGGTGTTTTAGTTTGTATTTTATAGCAACGCCACACATACGTTAGCTTTTACTAAACATTAGGTGGTTAGCTGTCAGTGGAGTTAACTATATATGATGTCAAAATATATTCAAAACTAGATCTAGAGGGCATATTTCAAAATATTAGTTTTGGTGTCTGCTGGGATTTCAAACTTTGCCCTTGTATTCCTTTTAAGTCATTCACATTAGGAAGTAAAGTAATATAATTTTGTGTGAGGCAGGGGAGCTGCATTAATACCATGCATAGCAAATTCCTTAATTAAGCCATTATGACTAAGTGAAGTTTAAATAGCTTTGGTGTCAGACATTGACAGAAATCAAAGATGCCAACTTAACAGAATCAGTGCAACATCTTATCAAAAATATATGAGGGGACTTTTATGATCTAATGTTTTTTAGTAACCAAAACATGTTTTAAATCTAGATTAACTAGCTTACTTCTCTGATTAAAGGGACATTCCTGACTTTGCTGCAACTGTTAATATGTTATCCACTAAAAGGGCCTTTTTGACGATTGTAATTACATATCAAATATATTTTTCTCCATAAAATATTAGTAGCTGTATATTAAACTTGTTTCTGATCGTTCTAGTATTTTTACCAGGTTAAATTTCATTTTATTTCCTAAAATATTATATTTTCGTACGTAAATATTATTTGAAGACAGAATCCAGTTTGGGCTTCTTACAACTATTAAGACGACAAAAAACACATCGAAATTACAGGACACGTAAGTTTAATCGTAGAAATAGTTTGCTAGACGGAAACATCCTACAATGCAACAAACTCAGGAAGTTCCCTTTAACTCTTTGTCTTCTATAGGCACTTTAGTTTTGGTGTCGTATTGAAATTATATGTTGGTGTCAGATGGAAATACATGTCATACATTTCATCCATATAATTATAATCAACATGTTATACCACACGTTGAGATGCATTTTAAAGTGCTTTCGTCATTATTATACTTCATTAAGCAATGAGAGTCATTACCCTTAAAGGGGCATTCCTGACTTTACATACATTTATACATGCCACGGCTAACAAGTCTTTTAATAAGTAAAACAGGATATTAATTACATTTTCTTCCTTAAAATATTAATGTGTATTAACCATGTGTTTCTGGTATTCCTAATGTTTATAGTAGCTTAAACTAGATTTTGTTTTAAACATGTACGAAATTATTGAAGGCAAAATCCAATTTGAGTTTTTGTTTCTGGTTTTGACCACATTTAAAGTATGTCCAAGAGAACGCTTCCACTAACGAATGGACTTTTGTTGAAGAAGATCTGGAACGGGTACTCTGGCACTGACGTATGACCTTTTGTTAAAGAACATGAATAATTGAGACTGTCACAATTAACCAAGCCTATCACGATAAAATCCACAGAGACCATCCATACATTAGAAACTGAATAGTGGTCAGACGTATTATTTCATCTCGTGAGTGAACATGGTGTCCAAGCTCCACTTCGTGTTGATGGCTGTCGATTTATTTAGCATTTGTCATAGTAAGAAGTTGTATTATTATTAGATTGCAATTTCTAATTAACTTCAATTTAGCTGTTGTGAAATTTTACGTTTTTTATGTGTGTGTGAGTGTGTGCCTCTCTCTCTCTCTCTCTCTCTCTCTCTCTCTCTCTCTCTCTCTCTCTCTCTCTCTCTCTCTCTCTCTCTCTCTCTGTCTTTGTCTCTCTGTCTCTCTCTGTGTCTGTTTCTCTCTGTATCTCTCTCAATCTCTCTCTATGTCTGTCTGTGTCTCTCTGTCTCTGTCTCTCTCTTTATATCTGTATGTATATATGCATTTATTTGTGATTGATGTATGTATGCATGTATCTGTGTGTGTGTGTGTGTGTGTGTGTGTGTGTGTGTGTGTGTGTCTCTCTCTCTCTCTCTCTCTCTCTCTGTTTGTGTGTGCGTGTGTGTATCTGTCTGTGTGTGTCTATGTGTGTGTATGCGTGTGTATCTGTGTATGCATGCCTATATATATATATATATATATATATATATATATATAGGGGGGGGGGGGGGGTGCGTGTGTGTGTGTGTGTGAGTGTGTGTGTGTGTCTGTGTGTGTGTGTGTGTGTGTGTGTGTGTGTGTGCACATTTATCCATCACAAGTGTTTCTTAGACAACCTTTAATGATATCACATACGACTGGCTGCTCCTAGGTGATGACCAAGTCACCAATGCCAAACCATCCAATAGAAAATAACACATGGCCGAATCGATCACACCGTAACGTACAAGTTAACCTGAAATTGACTTGTCTCTAACTCACAAGTTATCTATACGAAAACCGATTTACGGTCCTTGCGCGTTACGGTGCGATCGATTCGGCCATGTGTTATTTTCTATTGGATGTCCATTCATGACATTAAACCAGTACCGACGTGTCACATGGGCACACACTTTGCTCTAAAAAGTAAAGTTTGTTTTATTTAACGACGCCACTAGAGCACATTGAATTTTTTTCTTATCATCGGCTATTGGACGTCAAACATATGGTCATTCTGACACTATTTTTTTTTAGAGGAAACCCGCTGTCGCCACATAGGCTACTCTTTTACGGCAGGCAGCAAGGCATATTTTATTTGCGCTTCCCACAGGCAGGATAGCGCAAACCATGGTCTTTGTTGAACCAGTTATGGACCACTGGTCGGTGGTTTACACCTACCCATTGAGCCTCGCGGAGCACTCACTCAGGGTTTGGAATCGGTATCTGGATTAAAAATCCCATGCCTCGACTGGGATCCGAACCCAGTACCTACCAGCCTGTAGACTGATGGCCTAACCACGACGCCACAAAGGCCGGTCACTTTGCTCTACGTCACCACACAAAAGTACAGCGCAGATTCGTTTCAAATGCATGTAGGGGCATCGGGTTTCGTCGTGTAGCGTTGGTACTGGTTAACCACGTGTGAGTTTAATGTAATGTTAGGACCATTTCGACATAATAAATTCAAAGTGTTCATTAAATATAGAACATTGACGTCACACGATCAGACAATAATTGCTATTTTGGTAAATATGCGTCACAGGAAACAACCAACTTTTACAATACATGTTGTATTTGAATAAACATTAAAGGAACATTCCTCAGTTTGATGCAATTTTTAAGATGTTATCGACTAACAAGACTTAGGAACGATTGTCATTACATATCAAATATATGTCCCTGCATAACATATTAGTGGCTGTATATTAAAGGTGTTTCTGATCGTTCTAATATTTATACTAGCGTAAATTTCAGTTTATTTCCTAAAATATTTATTTTTTCCAGTTTGGGCTTCTTACAAATATTAAGACGACGAGAAACACATTGAATATACAGACACTGATATTCTAAACAAGCAAATATGTTTAATATGTAAGTTTAATCGTAGAAATATTTTATTAGTAGGAAACATTTTACAACTCAGGAATGTCCGTTTAAAACTGTAAACATATACAAACAGCCCATTCACTCCGCTTATTACACACCTACAACTCTCACAAACCCATCAACGTAGCCTTTCACACTCCTTTAACTCGCAACACGCCAAGAACGAAATAAAGCGATACGTCATAACGGTGATGTATTGCTGCTGACGAATGCCAGTTGTTCACGTGACTCCTATTACCATGGATGGGCAGGACGTAGCCCTGTGGTAAAGCGCTCGCTCGATGTGCGGTCGGTCTGGGATCGATCCCCGTCGGTTGGCCCATTGGGCTATTTCTCGTTCCAGCCAGTGCACCACGACTAGTATATCAAAGGACGTGGTATTTACTACCCTGCCTGTTGGATATTGCATAAAAAGAACCTTTGCTGCGAATCAAAAAGAGTAGCCCATGAAGTGGCTACAGCGAGTTTTTTTCTCTGAATATCTGTGTTGTTCTTAACCATATGTCTGACGCCATATAACCGTGGCTATCTAATTAATGTAATTAGGAAGTGCTAGTCTATGTGCACATTTTCGGATTTCACAACAAGCTAAATGATGGATAAAAACTAAAGTTCGATTAGTGCTACATATAAGGTCACTACATCTATGGTATCTCAAGAAGCAATAATAAAACAAAACATGAATATATCCTTTGCACAAATGACTTGAACTTAAAATCTGGAGACATATCTATTCATCTTCCGTATTGCATTCCAAACGTTCATAAGAAACCATACAGTGAGATTACGGGGTTTTTTGCATTTACTTACGAGATGACACATTTCAGGGCATCGCATAGACAACACCGCCCGCAAATCTAAAAACTCAACATGGTTATGTCCATTGTAAAGTGAATCGTTTTTCTACGGAACGCATTGGTTACAATCTAACTGTAGACCCTTGAATCGTCAACTTCGCCTGTTCCAACTACTAATGACGCCACTTTCTAATGACATCATTTTCATTTTATCGCGGAAAAGAATTAATTAACCAATCACAATTCAGAGCACACTCGCCATCAGTTTACAAGATAGTTTGCCACAAAACAGCCGATGTCTTTTTTCACGCCGGAGTGCCGATAAAGGGACATTCCTGAGTTTGTTGCACTGTAAGATGTTTGCGACTAACAAAATAGCTCTACGATTTAACTTGCATATTAAATATATTTTCTTCTTTAGAATAGCAGTGTCTCTATATTCAATATGTTTCTGGTCGTCTTAATATTTGTAAGAAGCACAAACTCGATTTTCTTTTCAAATAATTTCGTACGTACGAAACAAAACATATTTTAGGACATATTATGAAAGTTAACATACTACAAATATTAGAACGATCAGGAACACATTTAATATATAGCCACTAATATTTATGCAGATACATATATTTGATATGTAATTTCAATCGTTAAAAATTATCTGTTGGTCGACAAAATCTTAAAAAGTGCAGCAAACTCAGGAATGCCCCTTTAAACATATATTCTATTATCTTTGATACTAGGAGAGCTATATTGCGTAGTCTTGCAAATGCATTACTACATCCCTTTCCTGAAAGACGGATCGTTATCCTGACCACTATCAAGGATGGCCTTTCTAGGTATTGTCAAAAAGTCTTCGAGACAAGTGGTATTAATTACATATGGATTATGAAGAATTCCAAAGAATGACTTGAAATCATTCACTTCAGCACATCCTTATGAAAAAAACAGTAGGACAAAAGTAGTAATGGAAATATAGAAAAAGTAGGACAGATATAGGAAAATAGAAGAAAAAAGTAAGACAAAGGTAGGACTTAAAAGGTACGTGAATCACTCTCTATCCAGATCAATGAATGAATGAATGAATGAATGAATGTTTAACGACACCGCAGCGCGAAAAATACATCGGCTATTAGGTGTCAAACTAAGTTAAATGTAAACAATAAATGATGATCATCGTCAAGTAAAAAATTAAACAGTTAAATAAAAAAACAGTGTACAGAACTGTGCATAAAATACAAATATCACAGATAGATACAATTAAATTTTAGAATAAAATTCAGTATCACGTAAAAATTGTAAAATAATTTCTGGATGGAATCGAAATGATTCCATCACATTTGTTTGACCAAATAAATCTTTTCGTGTTTCTTTGAGGTGAGGACACTCTACCAAAATGTGGCGTACCGTCAGAGTAAACTGACAGTGCTCACACAGGTGGAGGATCTTTCCTCAAAATAAATGAATGGGTCACATAAGTATGACAGATGCGAGCACGACACAAGACTATTCCATCCTTCCTGCACTGTCTATAGGAGCACTGTCACTCTTCGAAGACTGGCTTGATAGCATGAAACTTGTTCGCAACCGCACCGTCCGAATCATTTTGCCAAGTCGAACAGATAAATTGATTAATACTATATTTAAAATCAGTATAAGGCACACCAACCCCGGCACGAGGCAAATTCAAAGCAGACTTGACAGCTGAATGTGTCTTTTCATTACCCTAATGCCAACATGACAGGGCACCCAATGAATGAATGAATGAATGAATGTTTAACGACACCCAACACGAAACATACATCGGCTATTGGGTGTCACACTATGGTAATGGAAACAAATAAGGTGATGATCAACATCAACAGAAAAATTCAAGATATAAATAAAAACAGTGTAAAGAACTGTGCAAAAATACAAATACAAATATCACAAATAGATACTGACTTTTACTAAACTTCAATTTGTGTTGTATTGGCCATTCTCAAAGATAATGTTACCCCCCCCCCCCCCCCCCCCCCCCCCCCTGCACCACGGTGAGGTTACAGCACGCGCAGAAAATACAACATCTTTATTGGCTATAGATAAAAAGACACACTTTCGTATCAGCATCCCAATTAAGGGGTGGTCCAGCTTCATATTGCTTAAAGCTTGGAGAAACAAAAGTGAATCTGTCAAAATAATAAATTTGGATACAACTGAATCCTCGATTTCTTGTAAGGTTTTAATAACTGCCTAAACTAAAGATCGATACTGAGCCAGGCAGTCCCATGGACAATATTGTATCTGATGGAAAAACTGTAGCACAAGCCACACAATTCCAATCCCGGGATCCGTCTGTATACACAGGAATGTAATCACGGTACTTGTCTTGGATTTTCATGAAAAACTGTTTATAAACAACATCATCTGTACGATCTTTCTTCAGATGCGCCACTAAAACCCTTTAAAAAACATTAAAGAGATATTCCTGAGTTTGCTGCGTTGTAAGATGATTCCGACTAAGTAATAGTTATATCATGGTTTTGACGAGTTATCTGTATTTAGACGGCGGCACGAGACGGAGTCGAGTGCCCGCCGTCTAAATACAGTTAACGAATCAAAACCGATTTTATAACTGTTTTGTACCATGATTGACGCGTCTGTGAGGCGCGTGGCCTAAAAACGGTGCAGTTAACTTCAGTTACCCGCACAGTTTCAGTTATACCATGGTATTGCAGTTACACCCGTTGACATCAAAGAGAAAAACACCAAATCATGGTACAATAAAATATATCTACGACGAAATATGCAGCAAACTCAGGAATGTCCCTTTAGTCCATTATTGATTGAAACGAATTACGTGACTGCTGCATTAACGTCTATGTTATCTGTTGTAATAAAAGTATTGGTTATAATGACAAAAACATATTTACAAATCTAATAACCCAAATACATAGGATCCTTTCGACCTAACCTGAACGATTCGGTCAGAAAATCCTCAGTAGAGGATGGATGACATTAAACGTGGTGCACGTGCTAAACGTGTAATCTCTGATTACGCGATGTTCCGCCAGAATGCATTAATATCACTAGTATCAGGTTGATAAGGCTTACATTACATGTTTACAATGTTTGGCCTCGTGGGCTAAAAGCGTTGTACTCATTTACAAAGAATAAGTTCTGTGAATAGTGGGTTCAGGGATTTGAAAGCACTATTGACATAACTTACTAACAAATGAATGTTTACAAGATTTAGCCTCGTGGGCTAAAGCGTTGTACTCATTTACAAAGAATATGTTCTTTCAATAGTGGGTTCATATTCCTGACCTGAACGCATAAAACGTTCAGATTTCATTGTGTCACAGGTGTTGATTCTTAAAAAAAAAATCTTCATTTAGAGCAATAGAGTGACGTCACAGGTATGGATTAAGTATTGTCGTTGAGGAATATAAATTGGAGATCCGTGTATCCTTTTGTCCCTTTATTTTACCTTCATACATATATAATACGTTGAATACATTTGTTACATTCTAAGCATACATAGCTGCATATTTTCAAGTACAAAATAGTAATTATAAGATAGTGAACACAAATTGCATGTCATTTTAAAATTAAAACACAGCGAATTCAGTTAGCCATGTAAGAGGCATGTAGTAGGACCTATTGTACAGGGACCCATTTCACTAAACACCGTAAGCTTATATCTGCTACTAGCAGTTATATCGGCCGTGCCTTTACACGTGTTTAGCATCAACTTCACACAGAAAATTACATCCAATAGCCGATGATTAATAATCAATGTGCTCTAGAGGTGTCGTTAAAAAAACAAATTACCAAATCAAATCCAATAGACAACAATAGTAACATATGTGGGAATAAAAAACGGGGGTCAAGCTGCTCATTTCAGAGATAATGGGTATCGTCTATAACTGCCCTAGTTCCGCATTTTTGTTTTACAGGTAACCCATACATGTTTCAAGTACAAGGTTACTTGACACAGGGGTACAAGATCAAATAAAATTATGTGACGCTGTTTGGAGAGGAAAACGCATCCACTGCCGTCAGTCCATAGCAAGAACATTGTCGCATAATCATGTCAAATTTGACTGTCATACGATCATAAATAACGAAAGAGATAATTCCATGAATATTTCGCCTATGCGTTTCTTTTTTGACAGATTATATAACTATACACTATAAAACTAGATTAAATCACATTAGTTCTTAAATTATTTGCTCGAATTAAATATTTTCCAAGGTTATTGAGCACGTTAATGTATTCAGTAGTTAGTAGTTGAATTAGCTTAAAAACACTAGGTCGTCTGTAATAATATGCTTTAATAAATTTTCGTCTCAGATCATTATATCGGTGACATTGCAGTATAAAATGGAATTCAACTTCGATTTCATTGAAATTACAAATTGTACATAGTATTTCATTATTTTCAAAATTTGTATATCTATAAAATTCTATATTTAACTTATGAGCACAGATTCTAATCTTTGCTAATTCTTTTAAATAAATCATTGCTAAAGTGTTTGTTTTTTCAAACATGTTATTACTTAAATTCGTTTAATAGATGTTGATAAAGACTTCCTTTTGGTTTTGTTTTTATTCTGTTATAGCATTCCTGCATAAATACATCCCGTAATCTTTCTTTTATTATGGTAAAAATAACACTATCTAACTTTTCTAAATTCCATATATAACTTAAACCTATCCTGCTGAGTTCCTATCTGATATTCGTTCATACTGGACCGGCGTCGTGGTTAGACCATCGGTCTACAGGCTGGTAGGTACTGGGTTCGGATGCCAGTCGAGGCATGGGATTTTTAAGCCAGATACCGACTCCAAACCCTGAGAGAGTGCTCCGCAAGGCTCAAAGTGTAGGTGTAAACCACTTGCACCGACCAGTGATCCATAACTGGTTCAACAAAGGCCATGGTTTGTGCTATCCTGCCTGTAGGAAGCGCAAATAAAAGATCCCTTGCTGCTAATCGGAAAGAGTAGCCCATGTAGTGGCGACAGCGGGTTTCCTCTCAAAATCTGTGTGGTCCTTAACCATATGTCTGACGCCATATAACCGTAAATAAAATGTGTTGAGTGCCTCGTTAAATAAAACATTTCTTTCTTTTTCTTTCCTTCATACTGATGCATGTCTACATAAAGAGACTGTAAATGCGTTTTAACAGTTGTAATTACATATGAAGTAATTACAAATCAAATCTATTTTTCTGCATATAATATTAGTATCTGTATGTTAAATGTGTTTCTAATCGTTCTAATATTTCTACTGGGTTTAATTTGATGTTATTTCCTAAAACATATTTGGGCTTCTGACAATTTGCATCTGACTGCTGGAAAACCAGTCGTATAAGACAAGCGTGACGTATTAGCGTGACGTTGCTAATGATAGGTTTTGCGCTGAAACATGCATAGCGGCGTAACAAAAAAAATGTATTGTAATTAAAATTTGATCGATCTAGATTATAAGAAGCGATATCTCCTAGATGAATATCGCAGGGGATATCGCACATTATATTGCCAGCGATATCTCCTACAAAAGCCTTTGATGGATGATAAACTATAATAATGCCTTGGCATTGAGGCTTTCCAGTTTATGTTCTATCATCATTTAGCTGTTGCGTACCTCTTACACAGGTCAGGGAAAGCTCTTAAAGGGAAATTTCTGAGTTTGCTGCAATTTTAAAGATATAACAGACTTTTTTAACGATTATATATCAAATATATTTTTCAGCATAAAATATTAATGGCTGTATATTAAACGTGTTTCTGATCGTTCTAATATTTGTACTAGCTTAAATTTCATTTCATTTCATAAAATATAATTTTTTCGTACGTACGAAATCATTTAGAGACAAAATCCACATCGGGCTTCTTACAAATATTAAGACGACCAGAAACGCATTGAATATACAGACACCGATATTCTAAACAAGAAAATACATTTAATATGTAAGTTTAATCGTAAAAATAGTTTATTAGTCGGAAACATCTTACAATACAGCAAACTCAGGAATATCCCTTTAAAACGTATTTTACGCATGGCGTGTGAAGCTGTGTAAGAAATGGAATACGACATTCGTGTTCATTCGATACCATGTATCTTACAATTCATTGTTTAATAACGTATCCAACTCATTTTCGCTAGATATATACATGTTTGAAACAACTCGTTTTGAGACAAATGACATCTAACGCCCACTCATGTAGTATTCTGTATTGTCTTTGTTATATCAATGGTAGTTTTTATTTATTATTAAAGGGACAGTCCTGACTTTGCAGGAAAGTTTAAGATGTTGTCGGCTATCAGAGACTTTTTAACGACTAATTACATATCATATATATTTGTTGTGCATGAAATATTAGTAGTTGTATATTAAACGTCTTTCTGGTCGTTCTAGTATTAGTAGAATAAATTTTATTTTATTTGCTAAAATGTACTCTTTTTTTTTTTTTTTTTTTTTTTTTTGTACGTTCGAAATTATTTGAAGACAAAATCCAGTTTCAGTTTCTTACAAATATTAAGATGCCCAGAAACACATTGAATATACAGCCACTGATATTCTAAAGAAGAAAATTATTTAATGCGTATTTTCAGACGTTAAAATATTTTATTATTCGGAAATACCGTACAATGCAGGAAAGTGAGGACAGTCCCTTTACAGGGACATTCCTGAGTTTGCTGCAATTTTTAAAATGTTATCGACTAACAGATACTTTTTAACGATTGTAATTACATACCAAATGTTAGTGGCTGTATATTAAACGTGTTTCTGACAGTTATAATATTAGTACTAGGTTAAATTTCATTTTAATTCCTAAAATTAATTCCAATTAGTACTAGGTTAAATTTCATTTTAATTCCTAAAATAAATTCCAATTTAGGCTTCTTACAAATATTAAGACGACCAGACACACATTGAATATACAGACACTGATATTCTAAATAAGAAAATATATTTAATATGTAAGATTAATCGTACAAGTATTTTATTAGTAGGAAACATCTTACAATGCAGCAAACACAGGAATGTCCCTTTAAAGATATCATTGTCCAGGGTCGTAGCGCCCTTAGGATTATCTATGAAATTAAATATCTTTTGGTGATGACGTGTTGCGAAATGACTTTGTGCCACGAACAGCAATGTGTGTGATTATAATTGATCATCTATTATATATCGGTCTGTGCTTTGTCGCGATATCTCAATCCCTTGTTACTTACCAAGAAGTGCTCTCTAACAAGCGTAAACAGAATCTTTACATATTTATTGATTGGAAGTTATATCTATCAATAATTAACGTAACATATTCTTTATTCCAATGTTCCTCTGTGTGTTAGTTGAAAGTTAGCTGAACATAGCTAGATAAGGAACGATAGCGGGTGCTGCGGTCATGCGTTGTTAACCAGCCAACTATTCGGCGGAAGACTTATGCTTCAATGCACATGTCCTTGCTTAATAAAGCCTTTTATGGACATATTAAACGTCGATTCAAAGACAGCCTACGTCAGATACAAACAAATGTGATGAACTGTAAGAAATGTGTACTTATTTATCTCATGGTACTCATCTTAGCTTGTCCACCAACTTTGATATTAACAGCCAACAACTTCAAAGGCTAAATGTAATATATTTCATTTCATTTCAACTTATGTTCGTGCTTATATCCAATTAAGTTTCAAGCACGCTGTCTTGGGCACACACCCCAGTTATCTGGGCTGTCTGTCCAGAAAAGTGGGTTAGTGATTAATGAGAAAGAAGAGGGTGTAGTGGTCTTACACCCAGCCACTGAGTCGTTATAATACACAGTTTGTTCACATTCAATAGAAGTGATGTTGCTGTGTAGTTAGGCACGCAACACCAATGACACTGATCTTTGTTTGTGCTGACTGCAGTTTAAAGGAAACCTACGTCAGTTATAAACAAATGTTATGAATCGTAATGATTTTTATTTTAGAAAAGAGCATTTGTACATACACACATGCATACATACGTACATAGTACATACATACATACATACATACATACATACATACATACATACATACATACATACATACATACATACATACACACATACATACATACACATATACACACATATGCACACATGCATACGTACATACATACATACATACATACATACATACATACATACACACATTATTCACACTTACATACACACATACGTGCATACATACATACATACATACATACATACATACATACATACATATAGTGAATGTTATAACAGTATGTAGATGTATTGCTAAACAAAACAAAACTGTTTTAAAATACCCATTAATAGTGAGACAATAGCTTACAGCTAACATATACTCGATTTACTTGGTACTGAAATGTGAAAATACAAGTAGAAACTGAATTATTGAAACCAATTGTAAAACATGTTATTAAAGTAATGTCCACGAACATATAACAGTGTGTGTAAATACAACGAGGCACTCAGAAACAGTTCAAGACATTTAATGGCATTACCAGTGAACAGAACAGGATTTTGTTTCTCCCAACACAATGCTCATAATAGCATGTTGAGTTTTCCAGTGGCCTATTGTATCATGGATCATATCCACTATCAATGAACACTGTGGCATCAACAGGTCGAAACGATTTTCCAGAATATGTCGGATAAACCAGCTTGTACAATAGATGTTTAAAGAACACTTACATGTACATGCGTTGTATATTAAATTGCTCCCATCCATAGCCATGCAAGCCTCGTCCCTGACAACACATGATAGACCCTCGGGTGGAATAGCTCTGTCCCACATGGACACATATGAAGGATTATTTAAGTCCTTGTGATGGGCAGTTGGTGGAATAAAAACAGCCGATCTGAAAGAGAAAACTGTAGTAAGTGCACAATGCAGTCACGTGGGCGTTTGGCAAACTAATGGTTGATTCCATGAACCTCTATGTATTGAGAGAGAGAGAGAGAGAGAGAGAGAGAGAGAGAGAGAGAGAGAGAGAGAGAGAGAGAGAGAGAGAGAGAGAGCGAGCTGTGTAGAGGATGGACGGCGTGTTCTATTTCATTGTCCCTTGTACAAAGATCTTAGGGATATTTTATTTGTTAAAAACGTGGCATTATAGGTTCTTTTTTAACTGCTACATTAGAAGTTTTTTTTTTTTTTTAACGACATCATGGGAGCACATCGATTAATTAATCATCGGCTATTGGATGTTAAACATTTGGTAATTCTGAGGCATTCTAAGTCACCAGAGAAGACCCTCTACATTTGTTTTCTAATGCATCACGGGATCTTTTATATGCACTTTCCCACAGACAGAAAAGCACATACCACGTGCTTTGTCCAGTTGTGGTGCACTGGATGGAACGAGTAAATAACTGCCACAGATGCAGAAAAAAAGTGTCATATATTTTGTAGTTGTATTTGAAAAAAACATTGGTGGTATAAGGAAAAACGAACACTGGGTTTTTGATGGTGAATTTATAGAAAGTGTTATCACCTTTAACTACGTTGGACTCATGTTTACTTTAAATGGAAATCTGCATTCACATTAATTAAGGTAGATATTTTAAAAAACACCAAACAAACACCACACGTTAAGCAGCTACACAATACAGGAGGATTTCTTGTTTAATCAAAGAGAAGTGGATATGTTTCAAAATTGTCTTAATTCTCAATTTCTTAGACCAAATGTGTCCATCCCATGTGTCTATCTACATGTACAGATATACTTTTATTACTAACATTGCTTTTACATTTGTGTGACACCCATAGCCGACATACGTTTCGTGCTGACATTTCGTTTGACATTCATTAAATTTTAAAGGCAGACCCATATTTTGGGGAGGGGGGTCGGGGAGTTCTTCCGATCCCTCCCGCAAAAACTGAGGTCTACTTTTGTTCCTTATTTTAACAATATTGCACGCATACTTGATTGTAACTTTTGCAACTCTCCCAACTCTCACATAAAACAATATGTGCTTGTCTTCGTAATTGAGCTTACACTTTCTGCAATCTTGATGACCTAGTAGCATTCAATGACAATGGCAGCAGTTCTCCTGCCGTTGATTTTTCGAACACAGTTAGAAATAAAAGGTTACCAACAGAAAGTAATCCTGTTCATGCCAGGGATCTTTATACAGAGCAATATTCTTCTGTCATTTTGGCATAGAAGTTGCTTTATCATTCCGTTTATTTCCACGTATTTCAAAACGTTTAACGGCCATCATGTCATTTTCTTTATATGACGCATCAGTGACAAACATTAAATGGGATGCAATACCTTATGCAATACCTTTTGCCATAAACGATTGACTACACGTGTACTCTGAACCGCGGCTACATGTGTTGACAGTGATTCGTGATGATACAATTTGTAAGAACGTAATGTGCTTTGTTTTTCATAAATATGTTCATTATTAAAGGAACCGATCAGAGTTCTGAGGTACACGTACCTTTTCTGTTACTAAGGCTATAATAATAAATTGCTGAAAATATGTAACATATACTTCGGGTCAATATCCTTAACTCCTGTTGTGTGTGCTAGAATTTCATTATCTTAAAGGGACATTTCTGAGTTTGCCGCATTGTAAGATGTTTCCGAAAAATAAAATATTTCTACGATAAAACTTACATATTAAATATATTTTCTTGCTTAGAATATCAGTGTATGTATATTCAATGTGTTTCTTGTCGTCTTAATTATTGTAAGAAGCCCAAACCAAAATATTTTAGGAATTAAAATGAAATTTAACCTAGTACAAATATTAGAACGATTCGAAACACGTTTAATATACAGCCACTAATATTTTATGCAGAAAAATATATTTCATATATAATTACAATCGTTAAAAAGGCTCTGTTAGTCGATAACATATTAAAAAGTGCAGAAACGCAGGAATATCCCTTGAAAGGTGTAAGATACGTATATACATTTTTTTGATGTCACGGGAGCTTATATTTTATTTCGTGTTAAATGTCGTTTAATGTAATGTTTACATATTTTATTTCTCAAATTGGACATATTTCAAAATACTACTTTTGGTGTCGGATGGAATTTAAAATGCCCTTGTATTCCTTTCAAGTCATTCACATTAGGAAGTGAAATAATCTAGTTTTGTAGGAGGCAGGAGGAGCTGCATTAATACCACGCATAACAAATTCATTAATTAATTCATTTTAACTTAGTGAACTTTAAATAGTTTTGGTATCGGACATTGATAGCTATCAAGACCGGCCTCGGTGGCGTCGTGGTTACGCCATCGGTCTACAGGCTGGTAGGTACTTGGTTCGGATCCCAGTCGAGGCATGGGATTTTTAATCCAGATACCAACTCCAAACCCTGAGTGCTCCGCAAGGCTCAGTGGGTAGGTGTAAAACACTTGCACCGACCAGTGATCCATAACTGGTTCAACAAAGGCCATGGTTTGTGCTATCCTGCCTGTGGGAAGCGCAAATAAAAGATCCCTTGCTGCTAATCGGAAAGAGTAGCCCATGTAGTGGCGACATCGGGTTTCCTCTCAAAATATGTGTGGTCCTTCACCATATGTCTGACGCCATATAACCGTAAATAAAATGTGTTGAGTGTGTCGTTAAATAAAACATTTCTTTCTTTCTTTGATAGCTATCAAAGATGCCAAATTAGCATAATCAATGCAACATTCTATCAAACGTATATGAGTGAACTTTGATTGACCAATGTTGTTTCATAACCAAGAAATATATTTGAAATCTATATTAGCTAACTTACTTCTCTGATTAACCCTTTGTCTTCTAAAGGCACTTTGGTTTTGGTGTTGGATGGACATTATATTTTGGTGTCAGATGGAAATAATATTTGATCGGTATAATTTTAATGAACACCTCATACACACCCAGATGTATATCTTAAAGTGTGTTTTTTTTTTTTTCTTCATCGCACTTCATTATGAAATGAGTCATGATTCTTAAAGAGGCGTTCCTGACTTAAACATATTTAATCTTTTCCCTGGCAAACAAACTTTTTAATTAATAAAACTGGATATTGTTTACATTTTCTTCTTTGCAATATTATTGTATGTATGCCATGTGTATCTGGTATACCTAAGGTTTATAGTAGCTTAAATAGGATTTGAGGTTACATGTAAGAAATTATCGAAGGCAAAATCTAGCTGGAGCTGCTGGTATCAATATTTTTGTCTGGAGTTAACCACTTTTAAAATATGTCCATATATAGACTCACGTAACTCCATATGGAGTGGCTTAGTGCTCTTTTAGACTTTACGGTATTTGTTGGTGTATGTTTTATAAACGAGGTGTGGGGTGTGGGGTGTGGGTGGGGGTTGGGGTGGGGTGGATGCAGTTGGTCTGGGATTTATCCTCGTCTATGTGTCCATTGGGCTATTGCAAGTACAAACCAGAGCTCCACGACTGGTATATCAAAGGTTGTTGTATGCTCTGCCTCGTCTGTGGGGTGGTGCATTTAAAATAACCCTCGCTATTAGTGGAAACATGTAGCGGGTTTCTTCTAAGAGCCCCCAAAATACCAAATGTTTGCCGTCCAATAGCGGATGATTAATAAATCAATGTGCTCTAGTGATTATGTTAAACTTTTAAATTTAACTTTATAAATGAGATGAGGCTTTAAATACAATTTGCGTGTCGTGTTGGTCTCTATGCGAGGATTTTTTTTTTAAATGTCAGGAAAATATACTTAGGTCCACTGTAAACGCACCAGTCAGATTTCCTGCCGTAAAAATGTTTTCAGAAGAAATACCTATACGTTTGACTGATTTAGTGTACTTGGAAGCTTACTTCTAGTAAGCAACAAATAACTTCCAAATTGTGTGTCATGGTTAGGGTGTTTGTGTATGTTTTTAATAGAGAATAATACATGCGTGGCCCGTTAGATATCATTTATCTCACAATGAGTTGTTTTAAAATATATCTTACGAGCGAAAGCGATTCTGATACGTTTTTAAACGATTTGTGAGATAAATGGTATTTAACTGATACGAATGTATTATTCTATTCTTACATGTCGTACAAAACCCCAGGTTTTAAGCTAATTTTAACATATGTTTCGACTAAACGTTATTTACAGCCGCTGCACGTGTAACTGGCTTATGCGTCACAGACACATGATTGTCAGGTTAACTATACGTCACAGTGTAATCGATTTCCATCGTGTAGTTTTCATCGGATGTATATCATTGGTGATTTAGTCATCATCTAGGAGCAACCAGTCGTATGCCTTGAAATTGTCGACACACGTACATGTGTAAGAACTATGTGTTATCAAAAATAACACATGCTGTTCTCACCACCTGGTGTGTAAGAAAGCAACCTCATACGTACGTCACCAATAACTGGGCATTGGGTGGTGAGGTTTCAGTGGACTTTAGTATATATTATTTGAAAATGTATTCAACAATTAATCTGGAACGGATACTTGTGCATCAGCGCATGAGCTTTTGAAAATCTTGAATAATTAAAGCCAATTATCAACCATGCCTGTCAGGATAAAACCCACAGGGACCATAACAGAGACCATATATCTGTTACAAACTGTTACAAAAATTATCAGACGTATTATTACATCTCATGAGTGAACATGGTGGCCAACTTCTACTTCGTGTTGATGGCTGTCGATTTATTCATCATTTGTGGAAGTAAGACGATTTATTAATATTATTGTTGATTATTGTTGTTGTTGTTGTTGTTATTATTATTATTATACTGCTATGCAACTTCAAAATAGCATTTACACAAATTACAGTTTCTATGTGCATGTGTGCGCGCGCGCATGTGTCCATACACGCATCACATATTTTGCAGGAACTATTTCTGTATCTATCTGTCTGTCTATCGAGGGTCGGGACGTAGCCCAGTGATACAGCGCTCGCCTGATGCACGATCGATCTAGAATCGATTCCCGGTGGTGGGCCCATTGAGCTATTTCTCGTTCAAGCCAGTGCTCGACAATTGGTGTAACAGAGGCCGTGGTATGTACTATCCGGTTTGTTGGATGGTGCATATAAAAGATCCCTTCATGCTAATCTCTCATATCTCTGTGGTTGTTAAAGGGACATGCCTGCGGTTGCTGCATTGTAAGATGTTTCCGACTAATACAATATTCCTACGATTAAACGTACATATTAAATACATTTTCCTGTTTGGAATATTACTGTCTGTACATGCAGTGCGTTTCCGGTCGTCTTACTATTTGTAAGAAGCCCAAACTGGATTTTGTCTTCAAATAATTTCGTACGTACGATAAACATGTTTTTTTTACGAAATAAAATGAAATGTACGCTAGTACAAATATTAGAACGATCAGAAACACATTTAATATACAGCCACTAATGTTATGCAGGAAAATATGTTTGATATGTAATTACTGTCGTTAAAAAGTCTCTGTTAGTCGATAACATCTTACACATTTGCAGCAAACTCAGGAATGTCCCTTTAACAATATGTCCGATGCCATATAACCGTAATTAAAATGTGTTGAGTGCGTTGGTAAATGAAACATGTCCTGTCTATCTATCGATTTATCTTATCTATCTAATCCTATATATCTAATCTTATCTATTTAATCTTATCTATCTATCCATCTATCCATCCATCCATCCATCCATCCTTCCATCCATCCATCCATCCATCCATCCATCCATCCATCCATCCATCCATCCATCCATGTATCTATCTATCTATCTCTATCTATCTATGTATCTATCTATGTATCTATCTATCTATCTATCTATCCATCCATCCATCCATCCATCCATCCATCCATCCATCCATCCATCCATCCATCCATCCATCCTATCTATCTATCTATCTATCTATCTATCTATCTATCTATCTATCTGTATGTATCTATCTATCTATCTTTCTATCTAATTTGATCTATGTATCTATCTATGTATCTATGTATCTATATGTATGTTTGTCTATCTATATATCTATCTAGCTGTCTGTCTATCTGTCTGTCTATCTATTTAGCTGTCTGCCTTCATTTCTGTCTATCTATTTATCTTATCTATTTAATCTATCTACATTATCTATTTCTCTGCATATCTATCTATATAGCTGTATGGCTATCTATCTATCTATCTACAGTATATATCTATCTATCTATCTATCTATCTATCGATCGATCGATCGATCTGTCTGTTTATTAGTTTGTATTTAATTATTTATTTAGTGTGATCGTATTTCTTTGTTTATTATATTTCAGGTAATTTGGCAATTAACATCGCCCGTGATAAGCCTACGGTGATGAGCAGCACGTATTCAACTTATGTTTCCAGTTTCGCCGTCGATGGGAAGACGGGAACTAATGCATATATCGATGGCTGTACCCACACCAAAATACCTGCCAGCAAATCTTGGTGGATGGTTGACTTGCAGGGAACGTATAATGTTCACACCGTTACCATAACAAACAGAGATAGATTCCGTAAGTGCAATAGCGTGTTTTGTTTTCTGTTTAACGACACCACTAGAGCACATTGATTTATTAATCATCGGCTATTGGATGCCAAACATATGGTTAACTCGCTACACGTTTTTGTTTTTGTTCATTACTAGCAAGGGATCTTTTATATGCGCCATCCCACAAACAGGATAGTACATACCACGGCCTTTGATATAACAAACAGAGGTGAACACTGTAAGTGCAATAGAGCTTGTCCTGAATCGGGTGCCACTGTAAGATTTAATGGGACATTTCTGAGTTTACTGCAACTTTTAATTTGTTATCGACTATCAGAGCCTTTTAACGATTATAATTACAAATCAAATATATTTTTTCTGCATAAAATATTAATGGCTGTATGTTAAACGTGTTTCTGATTGTTCTAATATTTGCACTGGGTTAAATTTCATTTTATTTCGTAAAATAAGATTTTGTTTTGTGTACGTACGAAATTATTTGAAGACAGAATCCAGTTTGGGCTTCTTACAAATGTCAAGACGACCAGAAACACATTGAATATACAGACACTGATATTCTAAACAAGAAAATATATTTAATATGTAAGTTTAAACGTAGAAATATTTTATTAATTGGAAACATCTTACAATGCAACACGCTCAGGAATGTCCCTTTAAGTCCTGTAAATAAGTGTTTCGTAATTGAAGAAATGTGTTGCATTTTAGTAGAAGGAAGTAAATGGCTTATTTAAAGACGCACTCAACACAATTTATTTACGGTTATATGGCGTCGGACATATGGTTAAGGACCATACATATATTGCGAGAGGAAACCCGCTGTCGCCACTTCATGGGCTACTCTTTCCGATTAACAGTACGGGATCGTTTATATGCACCATGCTATAGACAGGATATCACATACCACGGCATTTGTTACGTCACCCACCATGTAGGATTAAGTCCAGTAAATAAGATAGTAAATAAGTTTCAAAATTCAACACATGTGTTACATTTTTGTAGAAGGAAATACAGGGTTTTTTTTGTTTTTTAAAGACGCACTCGGCACATTTAATTTCCGGTTATATGGCGTCGGACATATGATTAAGAACCACACAGAGAGAGGAAACCCACTGTCATGGCCTACTCTTTTCGATTAGCACCAAGGGATATATTATATGCACCATCCCACAGACAGGATAGTACATACCACGGCCTTTGTTACACCAGTTGTGGAGCACTGGCTGGAACAAGAAATAGCCCAATGGGAATCGATCGTAGATCAATCGCGCATCAGGTGAGCTATGCTTCGTTCCTGGATGTTCATTGTATTGCCATTTAAAGCATTTCCAGCCAGGACCAAAAGAAGAGGAATGTGTGTGTAAAGGAAATGGCAGAGATAGATGAAGGCGAGGTAGCTGGTGCTTGTTCAGTGTTATTCGAAATAATCTCTGTCTCGTGGGAGATTCATTGTTTGTTTTAATATTCAGTTAGCACCACTTTTATCGAAGGTTTCTGCAAGGTTTGAGCTCATGTCACCATACACAAAGTCCACGACAAAGGTGTTAAAGGCCTTCATGGTTTCAAGGGCGGGACGTAGCCAAGTGGTAAAGCGCTAATTTGATGTGCGTTTGGCCTGGGTTCGACCCCTGTCGGTGGACCCATTGAGCTATTTCTATTACAAGAAGAAAACAAGAAAGAAATGTTTTATTTAACGACGCACTCAACACATTTTGTTTACGGTTATATAGCATCAGACATATGGTTAAGGACCACACAGATTTTGAGAGGAAACCCGCTGTCGCCACTGCATGGGCTACTCTTTCCGATTAGCAGCAAGGGATCTTTCATTTGCGCTTCCCACAGGCAGGATAGCACAAACCATGGCCTTTGTTGAACCAGTTATGGATCACTGGTCGGTGCAAGTGGTTTAAACCCACCCATTGAGCCTTGCGGTGCACTCACTCAGGCTTTGGAGTCGGTATCTGGATTAAAAATCCCATGCCTCGACTGGGATCCGAAACAGAAAGAAGAAGAGTTCACATTTTTAACAAAAATAAACACACCTACATATTGTGCATCCTCCGTTTAGTGCAAATGAACACGACGTTTATTGTTTAACCCAACTATTTCAAGAGTTCCGGTTTTGTTTTTAAATTATTAATATCGTGGACAACGACCATCTTGGATTTGCATGTAAGTAGGCACCCTCTATGCAATTGCAATAGACACATTATTCATGATCTAAACTCGCATGTTGCGTGAGATATGGTGATTTCAAATTTCCAGCATAGCCTCAGGCGGCCATCATGGATATGGTCTTGTGGTTTTTGCGGAACTTTCGCGAGGTACATGCGGGCTAAAAAAATGTCTAAAGATCCCAACTACTTGTATCCACCCTCAAATTTTGTCCCCGATAAATGGTCACGGGGAAGCCAAATATGACCCCATTATAATGGGTTCGTATTATTTGTTTTATAACAAAATGGTTTCATAATTTTTACTATATCGGTCGCTTATAACAAAATTGCCTTAAAGGGGCATTCCTGAGTTTGCTGCATTGTAAGATGTTTTCGACTAATAAAATATTTCTAGGATTAAACTTATATATTAAATATATTTTCTGGTTTAGAATATCAGTGTCTATATATTCAATGTGTTTCTGGTCGTCTTAATATTTGTAAGAAACCCAAACTGTATTTAGGAAATAAAATGAAATTTAACCTAGTACAACTATTAGAACGATCTGAAAGGCATTTAAAATACAGCTACTAATATTTTATGCAGAAAAAATATATTTGATAATTACAATCGTTAAAACGTCTCTGTTAGTCGATAACATCTTAAAAATTGCAGCAAAGTCAGGAATGTCCCTTTAACACACTGTGCCTGTCAGTTCGCAGTAAAACTATCTATATTTTAACTATTGGAACAATTATTGTATTACAGCAGAAAGACTCCACAGTTTTGTTATCGAAATCTTTTCACAAAACCCTCAAGGATGTTCAAGGACCGGTTCTGTCGTTTGTTGGAATTACACCGGAGCGGAGCTGCCAACAGGCAAATCTACGTTTACGTGCGACGGACCAACCAGAGGCCGATTCGTCCGTATAAGGAAATGGAAAGTAAAGCATAGCCAAGATGTACTATCCTTGTGCGAAGTTCAAATATACAGCTATGAAGAAAATGGTAAGAACCATTTCCCCGTGGTTTAGTGATTTTAAATATAGTATTAACCAATTTATTGGCGCGGGATTTAGCTCAGTGGTCTTGGAGTGCTCGCTTGAGGTACTTGCGTCGCAGGAATTGAACAACCATGGTGGATCCATTCAGCTGATTGGATTTTCCCCCTTCCAACCATTGCACCACAACATGACAAAGGCAGTGGTATGTGCTTTCCTGTCTGTGGGGAAGTGCATACAAAAGATACCTTTCTGCATTAGGAAAAATGTAGCGAGTTTCCCCTGATGGCTATGAGTCTTAATTACCAAATGTTTGACATCCAATAGCTGACGATTAATTAATCAATGTTCTCTAGTGGTGTCGTTAAACAAAATAAACTTTAACCAATTTAGCTTTCCGACTTGGCAATATGACTGGAACGGTGCGATTGCGAACAAGTTCCGTGCTGCCAAGCCAGTTCTTCGAGAGTGGCAGTCCTCCTATAGGCAGTGCAGGAAGGGTGAACTAGTCTTGTGTTGTGTTCGCATCGGTCATACATACTTAAGCCATTGATTTTTTCTGAAGAAAGATTGTCCACCTCAGTTTGAGCACTGCCTGTGTATTCTGACGGCACGCCACATTTTGGTGAAGTGCATTCATCTGAGAGAAACTAAAATACATATACATGTATGTGGACGAAGAAATATGATGGACTTTTGTCTTAATTGCTTCGTGATACTGAATTTTATTGCAAATTTTTATTTTATCTATCTGTGATATTTGTATTTTTCACAGTTAAAGACACTGTTTTAATTTACCTCTTGAATTTTTATATTGATTTTGTTGATCACTTAATTTGTGCACTTACCATAGTTTGACATACAGTAGCCGATGAGTTTTTCGTTCTGGTGTGTCGTTGAATATTCATTCATCGTTCCATCCATCCATTCATTCAATCATTATGTGATTTAGTTACATAACAATTTGTTTCTTTTTGTTTGACGACACCACTAGAGCACATTCATTTAATAATAATCGGTGATTGGATGTCAAAAATTAGGTATTTTTTGCCATATAGTCTTATAGAGGAAATCCGCTACGTTTTCCTATCAGTATACCACGGTCTTTGATATACCAGTCCTGATCCATTGTCTCTAACATGAAATAACCGAATACATTACGCGAGCAGTCCACGAGCCAGACCAAAGATTGGTACCATCTGAGGTCACCAAATATAACCGTTATAATTGTTTTAACAAAAATGCATGGACTTTCCAATAGAGTAGCTATAGCTAGTTATCACAATGTTAACATGTATCATTCCGATGGTAAACAAATCCGAGAGGGCCGTGTTTTAGTGTTTGTCAATACGTTAATAAACCTTGTAGATCGGCACCCACGATGTTGTTTGGCTGTCAAAACAGAACTGGAAACATCTCCAATACTGTATCAACTATAACGAAACTGTTGATGTTCCTGACAGTGTTTTATGGGTCGAAGATTAATTATGAACTAACAGTACTAATCAAAATTATACCCAGGTGATTTTCCAATCTTATATATTACTACTCAAAAGAATTTAAGGGTCAAAAATGTATAACCAAATAAGTTTCAGAGTGTATTAGATTGATGATGTAAACTACACCAAAAATTTAATTTATTGTTCCATATTTACAAAAAAACACAAATAAACGTCACTGTATACAAGAAAGTCACATGACATGCTGTCAAAGTTGAAGGTTGTCAAACATGGATTTTACACATTAGAACATTCGTTTAATAGTGTGTGAATCCACCCCTGGCGCGAATACACTCGACACATCGTTGCCTCATGCTGTTGATCAGACGTCTGAAGAACTCTTGGGGAATGGCCTGCCACTCTGCCATAAGAAGTTGACCCAGATCATGAAGGTTGGCCGGAGGGGCATGGCTATCCCGAACTCTCCTGCCTAATTCGTCCCAGGCGTTCTCTATTGGGGCCAAGTCAGGCGAATATGCTGGCCAATCCATCCTGGCGATACCTTGTTGTCTGAGAAAGTCCGTTACCACCCTGGCGCGGTGGGGTCTGGCATTGTCATCCTGCAGAACTGCCCCGCCGCCAATATGCTGAAGGCCTGGGAGAACCAACGGCCGGATAATCTCATTCAGATAGCGGATTCCATTCAGATTGCCATCCACCACATAGAGGGGGGTCCTGTGGTGGATAGAGATGCCGCCCAACACCATGACGCTGCCACCACCGAACCGGTGACGTTGTCTAACGTTAACGTCAGCGAAGCGCTCCCCAGGACGTCTGTAGACACGAACCCGACCGTCGTTGAACTGGAGACTAAACCTGGACTCATCAGTGAACATCACTCGACCCCACTGAACACGTTGCCACCGCAGATGAAGCGTGCACCAGTGACGTCTGGCCGTTCTGTGACGTGGTAGGAGTGGTGGTCGAACAGCCTGGCGACTGCAGCGTACATTATTGGCTCTCAGACGATTGCGTATGGTTTGATCAGACACTCGAGTTCCAGTCGCAGTCCGCAGATTGTCATGTAATCGGCGTGCAGTGGTTGTGCGTTGACGTAGAGCCATATTGGTGATGTAGCGGTCCTCTCTATTTGTAGTGCTTCGGGGTCTTCCCGAACGGGGACGATTTCGAACAGAATTCGTTGCTTGGTACCGTTGCCACAGTCGGCCAACGACACTCTGACTGACACCAAGTCTCAGAGCAACATTTCTTTGCGTATTGCCATCCTGAAGCCAAGCAATAGCCCTTCCTCGATCTTCGATAGTCAGTTGAAGTCGTACCATTGTCGAATTTGGAGTGTGCACCGTACACGAACGCAAGCTCCAATTATACGGAAATTCAGCATTGGGAACATGGAATACACGTGCAAAGCGTGCAAATGAAGCGCTTTGTGAAAAAGCAAGTTATGGGCACTTAGCAGACCTTTCGCTTTCGCCCTAATTTACGTGCAAATGTAAGCATGTTTTCGCCATTAGAACTAGTCGACAGTGTCAATGACAGTGGATTTTAATTCATTTATGGGTTGCTTAGACCCACTTTCGTCAAAATGGAACAATACCATGCGTGACATTATGGTCTAGCTAATATAATTGACATTCAGAAAATTATGTCGAAAATATCGTCTGACCCTTAAATTCTTTTGAGTAGTATATATATATTAGTTATGAAAATCCCTGGAGTAAAAACCATAAAAATGTGTCAGTATTATCATGACCTGTTATGGTATTCAAACAACCGGTACAAAACATGACAATAAATGAACTGTTATAGACAGAAATATGAGATGTATTTACAATTTTACTGCAAAACATATGTAATTTGGAACAGACTATAACACCCAGATTGATATTGATTAAAGCTGACAGGTCAAGTCACAAGTACTAAGCTAAGCAGAAGGGTGGTCTCAGGTATGCTCAATGTAAAACTGGGTATTAGAGTCTATTTCAAATTACATATGTTTTGCAGTAAAATTGTAAATACATCTCATATTTCTGTATATAACTAATATATAAGACTGGAAAATCACCTGGGTATAATTCTGATTAGTACTTTAATCCCAGCTAATCAAGCCATTGCAATATCACTTACATCCAAGATGACCACCACTATATCAGCCAGAACAAGACAATTGTAATATATCATATTTTACATCAACTATAGCAATATTGTGATGTTAGGGACGGAGTTTTATTCATTAAAGGAAGGGAAGAGGCAACCGTTTCATGTTTCTTTGCTGTGACCAGTGTCTTGGTTGAAACATTCAATGATAAGTATATATCAATTATATAGCGATAGGAAATGTGGACTGGTAACATTATGATGGGTGGCTGAACAGTTTTGATCCTAACTATGATGGACTGCGTTGACTGATAATAATCGAGGTCCAGACACTGCTGCCAACGATGATGGAGTTCCTGGATCCCTCTGATGTAGAAGGCTTCCTCCGCGTGATGTAAAACGTCCTCCACAGCAGACATGGTGTCATTATTAGTTACATAATGCTAGCTAGACAGTTGATTCGTGAAATTTAAGAGAGGTGGACATTTCGTGGATGTTGTAATGAAAAACAAAAATGTTATTTAACGACGCCCTTAACAGATTTTATTTACGGTTATATGGCGTCAGACATATGGTTAAGGACCAAACGTATATGAGAGAGAAAACCCGCTGTCGCCACTTCATGGACTACTCTTTTCGATTAGCAGCAATGGCTCTTTTATATGCACCATCCCTCAGACAAGATAGTACATGCCACGGCCTTTGTTATACCAGGTGTGGAGCACCGGCTGGAACGATAAATAGCCCAATGGACTCACCAAGGGGAATCGATCCTAGATCGATCGCGCATCAGGCGAGCGCTGTACCACTGAGATAAGTACCGCCCTGTTCCAATGAGTTCAAAGCAAGAGGCATGCATTGCAGCCATATCAACAGCACACTTGTGTGCAGGTGCGTTGACACCCAACATGAGAAAACCTTTACCGTGCCACATTCATTCCATATAATATTTTTAACTGGCTGGTGGCGATTGTCGATCATGCTTGTATTTTATCAACATTAGTGATGGGCAGTTGATGATGATGATAACTAGTTTAACGTGCCCATATACCACTAGCGTTTCGAACACGCCCATCCCGAGTCCGACCTCCGATAAGATCGGTGGCCTGACTCGGGATGGAGTGGGGGGGGGGGAGGGGGGTGTAAATGGGGAGAATTTTGAAAATAGCAATTAGTAAAGAAGATAGATTAAATAATTTGTTTTAGAAAGGTTACAAGCCAAAAAAAAAAAAAAATTGACTGCTCGGCCGAATATATATATAATTTGGAGCATTTTACAAGGACAGTCCAAAATTAAATAAGAGAAAGAAGAGAGGATCGGACTATTTAATAATATTAAAAAAAGAAGTAATTTCGACATATGTCCGATCGATATGTCCACGCGAGTGGCCTCGTTAAGGTCGTTTGGGTGCACAGCTTAAAGGGACGAGATGGGTTGCATCCCGTCAAGAAAACCCCTAGATTGACAGTCGGTAGTGCTGTGCTGAAATACAGATCTTGAGAAGCCGGTTCCGTCTGAACGAGAGAGAGTATCAGACTAGGGTATAGTCCTGTCGTCATGGGTCAATCTTCCAGTGCTGCTAGGACAGGCTCGGACGAGTACAAACTAAACGCGAACATACGAGTCACGAAAAAAACAAGTCGACAGTCAGACGGAGAAATGACGTGCAGGCAAGGAATCTCGCTAAAAAAGAATCCAACCTGGTGGTGCAGGCTGTCGAAACGAGAAGCGTTCCAGCGTTCAATCAGTTCCAATGGCCGCATACATCCCAGTAGAAAACTTCATTTCGCTGACAAAAACAACGAAATGAAGGACCCCAAGTCGAGCACACGAAAGCACGTGCGGTGTGCACAAGCGAAACAAACACGTCTTACCGCGTGGAGCTCCAGACTGGGAATGGATGGCAATTGAGGATGTTCCTGGACTGGCCTCTGTGGCGCAGTGGTTAATCCATCGGACTACAGGCTGGTAGGTACGGGGTTCACAGCCCGGTGCCGGCTCCAACCCAGAGCGAGTTCATAAGGGCTCAATTCGTAGGTGTAAGGTCACTACATACACTCTCTCACTAACCACTAACCAGCTAACACCTGACCCACTGTCCTGGACAGACAACCCAGATAGCTGAGGTGTCTGCCCAGGACACCGTGCTTGAACCTTAATTGGATATAAGCACGAAAATAAGTTGAAATGGATGAATGAGCTTCCTGGTCTGGGATTATCTTCAAAGCTCTCTTCTCCTTTAGAACTATGCTGTCCACCTATTAACAGTGGCAAAGAAAGGAGCATCATCTCATAAAGGTGACACAAATGTTGGAGTAGGCCATTTAGTTGGAGATACTTGATGAAGTCACATAAGCCAGTTTTGTCCATTTTCATCAACCTATATTCCCTATACCTAATACCGTTGATGCCTTGGTTCAAATACAGCTTATGAGCATAGACAGTAGTGTACATAATACACTCAAACTGGCATGGATGTTCTGTACACCATTCGTAGTTTAATATCTCATTTAGCAAGAGGTCAGTATAAATGAATTCCATTACCCCCCCCTCCCCCCCCCCCCCCCCCCCCCACCAAAAAAAAAAAAAAAAAAAAAATAATAATAATAATTCAATAACATATAAGTCTCTTCCAAGTTGATGTAAAATGCGAGCACTACGATGTCCTTGTTCTGGCTAATACATTAGCGGCAATTTTGAATTATAAATTATGTTGTAATGCCTTAGTTAACTGGAAATAATTCATAATAAATTTCTGGTGAATGTTGATGAGGCCATTTCAGTTCTTGTTATTAAACTTAGCTATATAATAGTATCCAGATTAATACAGAGAACTGTTATTAAATGTTCAGAAAAGAACTCCCTCTTTACTAAAACTCAGTTTCTTCTGATCTAAAGGGGAAATGATGCTGTCGCACCCAGCACCACTACATTTGGCAGCGGCAGATGCGTTAACTAGCAGAACGACAGTGGCAGGACGTCACTAAGGATATGTTTAGCACTGAAACATACAGTGACGTAACAAAATACTTTCTGTCTATATAGGCTATATAATGACCCCATCCTCCACTCTGACCCTAGCCCCACCCACAGAGACAATGGATTGTTTTAATGGAAGTTAATGTTATTTGTATTGTTTGTGTTATGATAAACATCGTTGACTACTCCAGTGAAGCTATTTGTTATACAAAAATTCTCAAACAATATATGGTGGACTTTTAATGATTTTATTTCCTACGTATGAGGTTTTTCAAGCTCTGGCTGTAAAAACCTTTCATCGGTGACAATATACTTTTATTATCTCTAGATTCATATTGATTTTCTTACCCAGCATTACTATCTGTGCAAAACGTATAAATATGTAATGACTGTTAGATCATGTATACCATTATAAAGTAAATAGACTGTGAATGTTTTAAAAAGTCACTTTTTCCTTTAGTTTCAATGTAATTAGCAGGTATGAATATATGTACTTGTGTCTGCTGGATATCATTTTAAGTAACACGAACAACTAATGTTCTATTTGTTGCATTACAGAATGGTTTAAAATTAAATATGGTTAATGAACATAAAACTTTATTAATTCGACCACACACGGGTCGGTCAAAGATGGGAGCTCGGCTCATTGACTAATATCCCACCCCTTACATAATAGAAAGAAAGAAAGGTTTTATTTAACGACGCACTCAACACATTTTATTTACGGATATATGGCGTAAGTCATATGGTTAAGGACCACACAGATTTCCCTTGCATAATAGATGCATATTCACTCACGGAGATGAATTGTGATTTGATAAATACAGAGAGAGAGAGAGAGAGAGAGAGAGAGAGAGAGAGAGAGAGAGAGAGAGAGAGAGAGAGAGAGAGAGAGAGAGAGTTTCAAATATGTTGTTATCTCCATAAGGCACCGAAAAAGAAACTCAAAATTTTAATATATTGACTTTTCAGGTTGTGATAATTTTAAGTATTTCTGGCGTCAGTTGGGAACACGTCTGTTAAGTCAACACTCTGAGCAGTTAAATGACACGTCATTGATGGAATGCTTAACGACATGTGAAAGGGAAACCGGCTGTTTGGCTTTCAACATCAATGTCAGCATTGAACAGTGTCAACTCATCGCTAGTGGAAGTTTTAACGACATCAAGGAGATCAGTCCAGACTGGGATTACTATGGCATGGATTTCTGCTAGTCTGGGCGACAAACTGTTTGTAAAATCGTATCTCGTCACGGGGTAGAGTCTGAAGGACGATGTAAATGTTTTGTCTACAGGAGGACTGTTAATTCCCAGGACGAAACATCCTACTAGTGTTTGTTTTTAGAAACATACATATAATGGTTGATTCAAAATTTATAGACAACGTGAAACAAGAATAATATATCCTAGAAATTTAACAATGTACTACTGAATAAAATATGTACCAATTGCAAAGCGTCATAGAACATTTTTAAATACAATAATTATGTTAAAAGTTGAGATGAACAAGAACTTAATGCAAGTAACAATACTGGTTCAGAATTGTTTTTATTAATGAAAATGTTTTCTACCTATTATAATTTGTGAAATTCGAAAGATTAAAAAAAAAAAAGACTGTATAATCTTATATATATTTCTCGGGCGATAAAATTAGTTTACTCTGTTTAATGACGTCACTAAAGCAAATTGATTATCGGCTTCTGGATGTGAAACATTTGATAATTCTGACATAACGTCATAAAAGGAGATCATCTGCATGTTTTCGTTAACAGTAAGGGGCAGGAAAAGGTTCCAGTCAGAGGAAGGGTCGGGTCGATCCTACGACTTCAGCCTCTCAGGCGGACGCGCTGCCGCCTCTTGTTTGAAGGGGAACATGATTAGAATTTTGCACACAGTGGCTGTCTCAAATAGTATAGACTCCACACAAACGGAAACTTCTAAAAGAATATGTACATTTCACTATTGAAAAATAAAATATATACAAAAGTAATAGAAACATGTTAAATGCAATATGCTGAAACTAGAGATGAGAATGATGTTATTCCAAGTAAAAATACTTGTTGAGAATTTTCTATTCGTGGTAAACGTTTTCTACAAGTTCTACTTTGTTAAAACCGTTTTCTATTTTGACTTCAAAAAAGTTCAAATCCAGGCCATTATATATAGAATGTATGAATGTTTAACGACACCCCAGCACGAAAAATACATCGACTATTGGGCGTCAAACTATGGTAATGCAAATAAATAAAGTGATGATCAACATCAATATAAAAATTCAAGATTTAAATAAAAACAGTGTAACGAACTGTGCAAAAATACAAATATCACAGATATATACTGACCTAAACTCAAATTTTCATTTGTGCTGTATTGGCCATTCTCAAAAAGAATGCTACACCCCTGCACCACGGTGAGGTTACAGCACGCAGCACAGTTCATCATTAATTACTCTATGTAATGCAGTACAATTTCTACATTGGAATATATTCTTTGAAAAATAAACAATATGTCGAAAGAGATTATTTTTTCGTAAATCGACTTTGCTTTTCATCTAATAAAATTATCTTATTTTTATATTTTTTGATGATGATCATCATCATCATAGAGCTCGGTGCATGTACAGATATTTCCTTTCGGTTTCCACGCTAATGCTCATACATAGCTTCTGTACTCTGGTTGGAGTTTGGAGTTTTCCTTCTCCTAGGAGAGTTTCCTTACTAGTATTCTGAGCTCAATTTTGATTTCGGAGTTGCCTTCTCTTATAGGACAAAACAGAATATTTATACAGTTAGTAGTAATTATTTCCATATCTGTTTGTATTCTATAATGTCTGGAACAATATCATTTATTATAGTTATTGTTTAAACAAATTCTTAATAGTGCAGTTTGTCGTGTCGCGCACTATAGACAAAAACGAAATTACGTAACTATTGTATTAGTGATCGTTAGGATGCACAATGCCTGCTACATTTAGTTGTATTTCATACTAATATGTTTATAGTGTATGAATCTATGTTTGTAAATAGTTGCCGTAATGTATTTATGGGATATTAGTGTATTACGATCGCTAAATGTGTTAATTTAATGTTGAAGTCCGTGTTTTGGCCTTGCGGTCTTCGACTTTATTTAGTTCCCACATTCCTGTGCATATAGAAGTTATGACACAACATTGATTTAATATTATTGATGCAAATAGTTCCTCAATTGCAACGTGTGTGAACTTACACACTGAAAACATTCCATGGGTTCATAAATAAACTGTGATAAATTTCCGTTTGATCGACTGTTTTAACATGGCTGAAAACTTGTACGATCGATTAGCTATTCTTTCAGTTAAACGTATCCTAATATTGTCTGTACTTCATGGCAAATAATTTGTTTAATTAAGTGAAATAATAACCGTAAAACTGATTACCGTAATATTAGTGTTTTTTAGGAACTATATTCTTGTGCGCTAAGAACCTGTTTACTCATACTGGTTGCTAAGGTCGGATATATCGGCACACAATATTTGTAAACAACAGTATTAAAATGCTGTTTTTATAATTACCTCAAAGGGTTTTTCATTAAAAACATTTTATATTGACTTTAGATCGAAAACGCAATTGTGTAATAATAGTCTCATATTAATGCACATTAGAATTTGTGTGTATTAGTTTTAATTCCCCGTGTATTTGCAATGCACCATAGCTTGTTTTGTGCCAGGTAAATAATGTCGTGTTTAAAATATCCCCAAAGGCTTTTTCATTAAAACTATTTTATATTGAAATAAGACTATCAACGCAATTGTGTAATGATAGTCTCATGTTTGTGCACATTAGACTTGTCTTTGTGCCTAGTAAATACTGTTGTTTTTACGAATATTCTAAAAGCTTTTTCTGTGAAATTGTTTCACGCTAATTTTAGATTGAAAAAGCAATTAAGAAATGCTAGTTTTATGTTTGCACACTTTAGAAATTACCAGTATTAATTATTTTAATTTGGTAATCATTTTGCTTTTTGCTAATCTGACTTATTAATAATAGGTGAAGTTTCTCAGGACTTAGAGTGTGCATTTACAGACTGTAAATTGCAAACTGAAGCTGAACCTAAAAGCAATTACTTTATTTATTGAGCAATTTTGCGCATAACGTAATTATTAAATGAAATTATATTTATTTTGAAAAGGTAGATAGATCTCTTCCTACCGTAACGTAATTTCTTATTGGTTGTTATGACGTCAAGTGATACTTATGAAACAAGTATAAAAGGCGGACGTCAATGGACGTCAAGGGCTGTTCTCTCACTCGTTCCTGGTCTGACAAACAAACATTAAAAACATGTCCCCTTGTCCAACTTTCTAAATGTATTGCATTACATACATTTAAATTGACACTGGAATACTTTTAACTTGTAGTTTCAAAGTAAATTTTAGCAAAGTGACATCCCTGAGTTTGCTGCATTGTAAGATGTTTCCGACTAATACAATAGTTCTGCGATCAAACTTACATATTAAATATATTAACTTGTTTAGTATATCAGTATCGATATATTCAATGTGCTTGTAAGAAGCCCAAGCCGGAATTTCTTTTCAAATAACTTCGTGCGTACGAAAAAAAACTATTTTAGGACATAAAATTAAATTTAACCTAGTACAAATATTAGAACGATCAGAAACACGTTTAATATACAGCCACTAATATTGTATGCAGAAAAATATATATGGTATATAATTGCTATCGTTAGAATGTCTCTGTTAGTCGATAACATCTTAACAATTGCAGCAAACTCAAGAATGTCCCTTAAACTTAGTTTATCGAAGTAATATTTATAGGCAACTGGAAGCTGCAGTTAAGTTTACATTTATTGGAGATACAGTCCTGACTGGTTTAATATAACTGAAACTTGAAAGGAAGATATCTATCTATCTTTTGGAAACTTGCCTGTGAGCATTAATTTATTTTTATTTACTCATAACTTAAATAAATTTATAATTCTGGAAATTGGAACACTTCGGGTTTGTCATCTGTGAATGTTATTTATGTTCTCTGGACATTGTTGATATCCTTGGGACGCGGCCACAACAATATATATATATATATATATATATATATATATATATATATATATATATATATATATATATATATATAATCACCTTAAAACCTTTTAGGCCGAGCAATCTTACTTATTTTTGGAATTTAATTTCTTAGTCCAGACATGAGTGGAATATAGCAGATTAATTTTAGGTCGTAGGTCTCCTGACCGACCACTAAATTTATTTTCCAAATTCCGCCCACCTCAAACTTACACCCCCCCCCCCCCCCCACACACACACACACACACACCTGCCCCGGACTTAGTCACTGGCGATGTCAGAGGCTGAGCTCCTGAAAGGCGTGTACGAAACTCTAGTGGTATACGCACGTTAAAAATATCCTCGCCTCGCCTCGCCATTACCGTCCTATGTGGTATCGTGGTTAAGCCATCGATCATAAGGCTGGTAAGTACATGGTTCGCTGCCCGGTACCGGTTCCCACCCAGAGCGAATTTTAACTCAATTGGTAGATGTAAGTGTAAGGCCACTACACCCTCTTCTTTCTCACCAAAAACTAACAACTAACCCATTGTCCTGGAGAAACGGCCACGGTAGCTGAGGACAGCGTGTTTGAACCTTAATAGGATAAGGACCGGCCTCGGTGGTGTCGTGGTTAGGCCATCGGTCTACAGGCTTATAGGTACTGGGTTCGGATCCCAGTCGAGGCATGGGATTTTAAATCCAGATACAGACTCCAAGCCCTGAGTGATTGCTCGGCAAGGCTCAATGGGTAGGTGTAAACCACTTGCACCGACCAGTGATCCATAACTGGTTCAACAAAGGCCATGGTTTGTGCTATCCTGCCTGTGGGAAGCGCAAGTAAAAGATCCCTTGCTGCTAATCGGAAAGAGTAGCCCATGAAGTGCCGACAGCGGGTTTCCTCTCAAAATCTGTGTGGTCCTTAACCATATGTCTGACGCCATACAACCGTAAATAAAATATGCTGAGTGCGTCGTTAAATAAAACATTTCTTTCTTTCTTTCTTTCTGTTTCACCTGTGCACACTGCACGTGCTTTCGTGTACTCAACTTGGGAATCCTCCATTTTGTTTTATTTTTCAACGAAATGGAAGGAATGAAATGTTTTATTTAACGAAGTACTTAACACATTTTAGTTACGCTTATATGGCGTCAGACATATGGTTTAAGGACCACACAGATATTGATCGTGGAAACCCGCTGTCACCAATTCATGGGCTACTCTATTCGATTAGCAGCAAGGGATCTTTTATATGCACCATCCCACAGACAGGATAGTACATACCCTGGTCTTTGTTACACCAGTTGTGGAACACTGGCTGGAACGAGAAATAGCCCAATTGATCCACCAACGGGGATCGATCCCAGACTGACCGCGCATCAAGCGAACGCTTTACCACTGGGATACGTCCCGCCCCTTCAGTGAAATGGAGTTTTCTACTGGGATGTATGCGGCCATCGTGACTGATTGAATGTTGGAACGCTTCTCGTTTCGAAAGCTTGCTCCAACAGGTTCGATTCTTTTTTAGCGAGATTCCTTGCCTCCACATCATTTTTCCGGCTGATTTTTGTCGACATTTTTACGTGACTCGTATGACAGTCATTCTTGAGAACGCTACGTCCCACTGTAAAAAAAGACAGAGGAAGCGGGGTCGGCCCCTACTGTATTTTTCTAGACTTTACTTTGTTTCATATTTATACCATCTCGTATCCTCCAGAGCCGGGCCCGTCCGCACCACTATACCAAACATGACGACTGGACTATACCATATACTCTCTCGTTCAGACGGATCCGGCTTCTCACGATCTGTATTTCAGGACAGCACTACACCTTCCACATCTAAAGACCCTTACTCTAGGAGTTTTCTTGACGGGATGCAAGTATACCAACCCCCACCCACCCACACAATACACACCCACCCACACACACACCGTCTGTCCCGGAATCAGAGAATGTGCCCGGGAGAGCCGTGCTTGAACCTTAATTTGATATAGGCAAGTTAATATGTATCCAATCCAATCCAAGCTGAATGTGCACATTAACATCTATGGCCTGACTTGATCTGAGCTGACCTGACCTGACCTGACCCGACCTGATCTGACCTGACCTGAACTAGAAACACCAGAAAAACAATGGATTTGGTAAAATTAAGTAATGCGTAAATTAACGGAAAAGAAGCCCTTAAAGGTGCAAGTATTTTTCACTTATGGCCATCCAGTAGTAACGTGACGCAAAATTTTGCTTTTCACACACACACACACACACACACACACACACACACACACACACACACACACACACACACACACATCCCCTTTCTCCCCATTGAAAGTTTTGTAACGCTATAGTGACCACCTCTATAATTATGTAAAATTCGTCAATACCCCCACTCCACCCCTGAAACCAATGCCCCTTTCAAAATGACGTAATCTTACTATTATTATTCAATTTTCTGTTTGCATTTATATTTTGTTTAGTTTGGTAATAAATACTAGATAAAAATAAAATAAAAACATCTCTTAAAGACCAAAATATATGCAATGACTGGTTACCGTATAAATGAAAATAAAGTTAAAGTTTGGTTTGTCTAACGACACTACTAGGGCACATTGATTAATTAGTCTTCAGCTATTGGATGTCAAACATTTGGCAATTCTGACATATAGGCTTGAGAGCGAACCTTCTACATGTTTCCATTAGTATCAAGGGATAGTTTGTATGCACCATCGCACAGACATTATAACATATAGCACGGCCTTTCATATAACAGTCGAGGTAAACTGGCTAGAACGAGAGACAGCCCTGTGGTGATCGATACAATGCAGTGCATTAAGCTAGGTTACGTCCCGCTCCTTATAAATGAAAATGAGATAATTCTCTAAAAAACAAACACATAACTTTTGACAAAGACGCCCCCACCCCTACCCCACCCCAACCCATAACGCATCTCATGTTTTTCACTACCATTACACTGGCGTAGGAAACGGGGTGGGGTGCAAGGCTTGGTCCAGTAACAGCAGCGATGGTATATATATATATATATATATATATATATATATATATATATATATATATATATATATATATATATATATATATATATATATCGTGTCATGGCTGTCCCAACAATTTTCGTAACTGCTGTGACGTGGACCTTTCTCAAGTAATTTTAATATTGAACAAAACACAATATTTATTTTTACATTTAGTAGTAATTATTTGCATATTTGCTTGTATTCTGTAATGTCTGGAATTATGCCATTTATTATAGTTATTGTTTAATGGAATTCTTAGTAGTGTCGTTTGTCGTGTCGCGCACTATAGGCAAAAACGAAATTGCGTAACTATTGTTATTAGTGATCGTTTGGATGCACAACGCGAGCTACATTTAGTTGTATTTCATAATAATTTGTTTATAGTGTAAGGAATTATGTTTGTAAATAGTTGCCGTAATTTATTTATGGGATATTAGTATATTACGATCGCTAAATGTGTTAATTTAATCATTAATGTTCGACTTTATTTAATTCCCAAATTCCAGTGCATATAAAAACTATGACACAACGTTGACATTAATATTATTGATGTAAATATTTCCATAACTGCAAAGTGTGTGTACTTACACACTGAAAACATTCCATGGGCTCATAAATAAGCCTGAGATAAATTTCCGTTTGATCGACTATTTTGACATGGCTGCCGGTATTGACCTTGCCCTTCAGTAAAGTTTATTTTCCTCCAAAACTTGTACGATCGATTAGCTATTTTCTTAGTTAAACGTATCCTAATATTGTTTGTACATTATGGCAAATCATTTTATTAATTAAGTGAGGTAATAACTGTAAAACTGATTACTGTAATATTAGTGCTTTTAGGAACTATATCCTTGTACGCTGAGAACCTGTTTACACATACTGGTTGCTAAGGTCTGATATATCGGTACACAATGTTTGTAAACAACAGTATAAAAACGCTGTTTTTATAATATTCCCAAAGGCTTTTTCATTAAAACTATTTTATATTGAAGCTGGACCAAAAAGCAATTACTTTATTTATTGAGCAATTGTGTGCATAACGTAATTATTAAATGAAATGATATTTATTTTGTAAAGGTAGATCTCTTCCCAGCGTGACGTAATTTCTGATTGGCTGTTATGACGTCACGTGGTACTTATGAAAAGGTATAAAAGGCTGACGTCAATGGACGTCAACGGTTGTTTCTCACTTGTTCGCGGTCTGACAAACAAACATTAAAGACATGTCCCCTTGTCCAACTTTCCAACTTTATTATATTGCATACATTTAAATTGACACTGGAATAACTTTTACTTATATTTTTAAAGTCAAATTTTATTACCTTTACCATCTTTATTTAATTAACTTGTTTTATGGAAGCAATATTTATAAGCAACTGCAAGCTGTTTACATTTATTGGAGATGCAGTCCTCAATGGTTTAATATAACTATATCTGAAAGGAAGAGATCTATCTATCTATATGTTGGAAACTTACCTGTGAACATTAACTTTATTTCCATTTACTCATCACCTTTAAATAAATTTATAATTTTGAAAACTGGAACACTTCGTCGTTGTCATCTGTGGATGTTATTTGTATTCTCTGGACTTTGTTGATATCCTTGGGACGCGGCCACACACACACACACTGTTTGGCACCTTACTGCCACTGTACTGGAGCGTTACGTAATTGTCTGTCGGCCCTTTAAATAAAGTGTGCATGCTTACCTAAAACAATTAATTCCCTTGTTTTATTATTTATTTATTTGCAATTTTCCTTTCAAAATATGATATTTATCAATCTGAAATACCCTTTTCAAGAGTTGGCCCCCTTTCTAAAACATATTCTGGGTTCTCCCTTGCAGTGGCGTAGCTAGGTGGGCACGAGGGAATGGGCCTCCAATCAGACCTTCTTTATTTTTTTTACTGTATTAACTTGTATAAAATCATACATACATGGTGTGGGTTGCCCCCTCTCAACCCCACCCCCGTATAAAATGTTGGCTATGCTAGTGCGACCTTTCTTAAAACTAGGGTCAGCGTCTTTAAGACAGTGCTGCAGAGCAAGACTGAATTACTCTCCTAGGATCAATCGAATGAAACCACTCACGCCTCTCAACAACCCGGAAGTTTTGTTTCTTATTGTAAACATGATTTTATCGAGCATATAAAACGGTCTTAACAGCAACGATAACGAAATAACTTGAATTTCTACCACGATGGATTTTTTCCGCGCGTCTGTCTTCTTCTGTTTCCTAATTCCGGTAAACAGCCGCATGAATGTGTTAGTTTTAGTAGCGGACGATATGAGAGTCGAACTGTTCATTAATAACCTTTACTAGTTCATTACTAATGTAAAATACAAGCTCATTTTCATTTCATTTCAACTTATGTTCGTGCTTATAATCAATTGATGTTCAAGTACGCTTTCCTGGGCACACACTTCAGCCATCTGGGCTGTTTGTCCAGGACAGTAGGTTAGTTGTTTGTGGTTAGTGGGAGAGAAGAGGGTGTGGCGGTCTTACACCTACCCTTTGAGTCGTTAAAACTCGCTCTTGTCACTTTTATGTCGGACGTGGGCGTTGCGTTTTCTGGATCTGAGGGTTTCGAATATAAACCCAGCGCACCATTGTGTCTACATTTTCTCCAGAAGACCCGTTAGCCCAATATTGGATTGTAAAAATTGGGCGCGGGACGTTGGCCAGTGATAAAGCGCTCGCTTGATGCGCGGTCGGTCTAGGATCTATCCCCGTCGTTGGGCACACTGGGCTATTTTTCGTTCCAAGTAGTATACCACAACTGGTATATCAAAGGCCGTGGTATTTTTTATCCTGTTTGAGGGGTGGTGCATATAAAAGATCCCTTGCTACTAATGAAAACATGCAGCGAGTTTCCTCTCTAAGACTGTAAAAATACCAAATGTTTGACATCCAATAGCCGATTTAATATATCAATGAGAGGGGCTTTCTTACGATAATAACACACACACACCCCTCCCCCACCACCCACCCCAGCCAACGTCCCTGTGTCAAGTGCGTCTAGCTTCCTAATTGTACGGTAGTGGTCGTCTCAAAAATAACATTAAGTGATCTCGCGCTATACGAAGAAGCTTGTTTTGTTTAACGACACCACTGGAGCACATTGATTAATTAATCATCGGAAAGTGGATGTCAAACATTTGGTAATTCTGACTCGTAGTCATCAAACGAACCCCGCTACCTTGTTCGTAATGCAGCAATGGATCTTTTATATGCACTTTTCCCACAGACAGCAAAAACGCATACTGCGGCCTTTGTCCGGTTGTGGTGCACTTCTTGGAACGCGAAAAAAAATATCAAAAAAATCAGCTGAATCGATCCAACGCGGTGGTTCGATCCTGCGACGCAAGCACTTAACCGACTGAGCTAAAGCCTGTCCCACGCGCTATACGAAATCAAGAACGTTCGACTGAGAGTGTGGGTATTTAGTTTGATATTGACAACACATTGTTGATAATGAGAATATTTATTATAAAGTTTATATCGTTTCCACACCTCATCATGTGTAATTTGTTTTGTATAGAATATACTAGACATCATCAGCGGAAGCAAGTAGACATTGGGTGGGGTGGGGTGGGGTGGGGGTTGACTGCGATCCAGGGCGCTAATGTGACCCAAGGACTTCTATTAAACATCTCCACACGCGATCAATCTCTCTCTCTCTCTCTCTCATCTCTCTCTCATCTGTCTTTCTCTCTCCTCTCGCGCTCTCTCTCTCTTCCCCTGTTGTGTGCTCCTCTCTCCTGTCTCCTCCTCCTCTCCTCCATCTGTCCTCTCTCTCTCTCCTCCCCTGTCTCCTCCTCTCTCTCTCTCTCTCTCTCTCTCTCTGTCTGTCTGTCCTCTCCTCCCCCCCCTTTTCCCCCCCCCCTTCCTCTTCTCCCCTCCTCTCCCCTGTCTCCTCTCGCTCCTCCGTCTCTCCCAATCTCTCTCTCCTCTCCCTACTCCGTTCTCTCTCTCCCTCCTCTCTCGTCTCTGTCCTCTCTTTGGTCGCTCTTTTCTCCTCCCCCTCTCCTCCTCTCCTCGTCTGGTCTGCTCTCTCTCTCCTCTCCTGTCTCACTCCCAGTGTCTCTCTCTCTCTCCTCTCTCTCCTCTCTCATCTCTCTCCTCCCTCCTCTCTCTCTCTCTCTCTCTCATCTCTCTCTCACCCTCATCTCTCTCTCTCTCTCTCACCACCGCCTATGTGTGTGGAGTTCAAATTAAAATTATGGATCGGGGTTAGAAACCCTCCTTATCCCCCTCTTCACCAAAACGTACTCTAAACTTTAGTTTTTTCCGAATGTATATTGGCAGAAAACCGTTAGCCCCCTCCCAAGAGCGCAAAATGCTCTCTCCGCCGTTGTCTGATCATTGCATGTCTTCACTGGTGGTTTTCGGATGTTTAAAAGACAATTCAAATATGAAGTAATTGTTTCGTATGGAATGTATAAATAAAAGCCTATGTAAATGGGCAACGGAATGCAGCTGAGTGTCAAATGCGACGCCAGAGCATTGCGGGGGGTCATAGTCCAGGGTCCAGGAAGTTTTTACGGGCATTTTAGGTTGAATAGTTTTGGATCTGTTGATGATGAATTTAAAAAAAAAAAAAAAAAAAAAGAGGAAAAAACTTTTGTTTTGTTTAACGATACCACTAGAACCAATTGATTGACATGTAGTCTTAGAAAGGAAACCGTCTATATGCTTTCCATTGGTGGCAAGGGATATTTTATATATCCCATAGACAAGATAACACATACCACGGTCTTTGATGTACCAGTCGTGGTGCACTGGACATTTTAAACGAGCGGCGGGTTGTGTGTGACGGGACTCTCGTGACCCTCATCTGGACCCGCCAATGGTAGCGGGTACGAATCTAAATGTAGTTCTGTATTTTTCATAAACAAGACACCTCATCTTGCAGAAATGCAAAATTAATGACTAGACTTAAAAAAGCAAAAACAATAAGGAGCCCGAGCCTCTTGTCGTGGAACCAGGGATTGTGTGTTGTGTGTGGGGGGGGGGGGGGGGGGGGGGGGTGCCCCCCTCCAAAAAAACAACAGCAAAAAAAACACCTAATAAAAAAAAAATCAAGATTGCACAAATAAATAATTCATTTTGGTGTACTGATGAATGCCTAATGTGTTGCTTTAAAACACAGCATTTCCTCGTTAATGCTATAAGTTAGTTAGAGACCGCACAGGGAGACTGGTAGTGCCACACACTGCCACCAGTCCAGTGCAGTGTTTCCTTGGTTGAAAACCACAAGTTCGTTGGCGATAGTTACAGCATTTATCTGTAGTACTAGTACAAGAATATCAGTAGTTGTAGCTGGTACAAAATACGGGGTCACGGGATATAGCCCAGTGGTAAAGCACTCGCTTGATGCGCAGTCGGTTTGGGATCGATCCCTCGTTCTAGCCAGTGCACCACGACAGTCATATCGAAAGGCCCGTAATGTGTCTATCCGGTAAATGTGGGATGGGGCATAATAAAAGAAACACTTGTTGCAGGCAATTCAAAAAGGTAATCCATGGAGTGGCGACAGCGGGTTTTTCCTCCTCATCATTTAATGTGTGGTCCTTAACCATATGTCTGACGCCATATAACCTTAAATAAAATGTGTTGAGTGCGTCGTTAAATAAAACATTTCCTTCCTTCCTTGGTACAGAATACATTAAAATACCTATATACAAAACACAGAACTCATTTTAATTGCTAATTATTATTATTATTATTATTATTATTATTCAGTGCCAAAGTCAGAAATTAAGGAGATCGCCGTTAGTTATTGAAAAAAACAGTGGTGGTGTCATCGTGACTAGTTCCCAGGGTTTCTGTTCTTCTCCAAGGGTAATATTGGCAGTTGGCCAGATTTTTTTTTTTTTAAGGTTAACCTTTTGAACAACAGAATTATTATTGTCAACCTAACCCTGAACGTAACCCATTTTCTTTCTGGGAGAGGCCCCCCATATCCCCTGTTGACTGTGGTTGCATTCAATTCCATAGTGCCATACCCAAGATTTTCTTTCTAGCAGAAACACTGGTGCCCTATGTTTGTGATTCATTTAAAAAATTTTATAATCCATTGCTGATTGACTCCAACACAACATTTAAGCATGTGTTTGAATTAGTTAGATAACCATCTTCTGTTGGTGCATTTTCTATGTTTATCTTTTAATTAAGTTACTAAGTTTTCAAGTAACTTCTTACCTCTGATGAGGTTAACCACCAAAAAATGACCTATTTTAACAAACATGTTGGATCAGCAGATATACTATTTCAATATGAGCTATTGTGAATACAATTTTTTATATCAAATGTTTTAGATATTTGCAGTTAACTTCAACTGTACCAACATATTAAAAAAATGTTGGTGATATCATTCCACTGTAAATTCCTTGAACTGGAGCTATATACATAATATAATTATATTATACGGGGCGGATCCATGATTTTGTTTTAGGGATAGATGGCAAGATTTAAAAAGGGGCATCTCTCTAGTACTCCATAGTGTCGACCGCAATGCAGACAAAGAAACCTCAACAAGTCCAAATTACACTAACTCTCTCATTACATAACAAACTTCGTGTAAAAACATCCATCTGACAAAGGAATTACCAACCCCCACTAATTTTATTATTCTTTACATTGTCCATGGTGTTATGTATTTTTTCATCTGTACAACACTAAACAGTCGGGTTGTCAGTGGTGGGCATTTGCAACATGGGTGTTGGTTGGGGGTGTGTTGGGTGGGGTGTGTGGGGGTGTTTACACTTCCTAAAACCCTTCCCTTTTGGATTAGTGGTTGATTATTTATAATTATTATTTATGTATTGCATATCATGGTCACATTACTTACTGAATTTAATTTCGAAAACTATATTAAAAGGGATATACCTGGAAAGGGAATTCATGTACCATATACTTGAAGCAAGTGGAAGGTCCTTTTTTTTTTTCGCCACCGCAAAAAACATTTGGGGCTATTTTTAATGAGAAGTCAGGTCAGATCATATGGCTTTACGTGCACATTCAGAGCAAGCTGTTTTAGCGCACGCCTGTCCTTGGCACAAAAAGCCGCCGTTGGCCGCATCTTCCTCTGGTCCAGGACAGGTAAAGTTGGGATGGGAACGGATGAGGGACCGCCCTGCACTGGCAGGTGCAAAGGAGCACCAGCAACCAGTTTTGGTAACAATTTTTAATGACAATTTAGTGGAAATATTCATAGGATCACTCAGTCGGCCCGATTGAACCGGGGGGAGCCCCCCCCCCCCCCCCCCCACCCACGCACACGCTTGTGAGCTTTTTTTTATTATTATCCACATTATTCGCATAGAAATTTTGTACCGGAGTCCGTCAGTCCCCGCCCCCCCCCCCCCCCCCCACACACACCCTCCTAAGTCGTTCCTACGACCTGTAAATGCCTAATAAAAGGTATTAACATCCAAAATAAGGCTTTACATTACAAATATTTCACTGTGCCGATTTTTTAAATGTTCTATGAATTTTTTATCTAAACGGAGTTAAGTTCCCCTTAATTGTAAACTGCGGGGGGGGGGGGTAGACCCTCAGTAAATCACTCGCGCAGGGTCGGTCTGTGGGATCGATAACCCTTCGGTGGGCCCCATTTGGGCTATTTCTTTTCTCGTTCCAGCCCCGTGCACCACACTGGTATAGTCCGAGACTCGTGGTATTTTATACCCTGTCTGTGGGATTGTGGCCTATAACATTTTTCCTTGCTGCTAATCGAAAAGAGTACCCCTGACGTGGCGACAGCGGGTTTCCTCTCTTAAATAGCTGTGTGGTCCTTAAACCATATTTCTGACGGGCCATATAAACCGTAAATAAAACTGTGTGTGAGTGTGTCGTTAAATAAAACATGTCCCTTGAAGTAAAACGTGATGCACCTCCCTGTCCTTGCAGTGCACCTTTGAAAAAACGTTCCACCCGCCTAAAAAAAGGCCCTTTAAAAGGCTATTATTACCTTCCATAAACAAACATCGATAACGCTAGTATTTTACTAATAGACATGTTAAAGGAAATGTTTACTAATATATATACATAATAAATTCACTGACCTGTCTTGCGAGATCGCCGCTGCTATATGGTTCGTTCTGATAGACTCCAATCACAGTAACACATACATTTCATGAAAATTTATATATTTTCTTGTACAGAATAATATGCTCACCGACGTCAAATAAGGCGTTCACCATCAACATATGTCTTAATTTAGCCAATTCCAAAGAAAGTTACGTAGAGCAACTTTTGACGTCCATCATCGTATTGACACGTCATCGTAATTGTTGACGTATATTTATGTGGGGGGTGTTGTTGGGGGGGTGTTGCGAAGCGTCCTTGAACTATACTGAAACTATCGAAGTTTTGTTTTTTGTTTTCCAAATGGGCCATTTCTCATTCCAGCCAGTGCACTCACTACTGGTATAGGCAAACCATCATGGGATGGTGATGATCATGTTTGGGGTGTTGGGTGGTGATGGCGCTATCGGGGTGTGCAATGTTTAGGGTGAGTGGGGTGGTTGTCCGGGTGCTACTAATCGGAAAAAAATGTAACCGGGTTTCTTCTCTTATTGCTTTGTCAAACTGACCCATATTTTGCACGACTATGTGCTTTGATCGTGGTCCGTTCACTCAAAAACAACTTTTAAACTCTTTTGTTACTAAAATATCAAGTTGGAAAATCTTTATTCCTAACATACCCATATGTAAGTAGTTTTTTACCACGGTAAACATCTACGGTCCGTGTGTTTAATATTTCGTGACATCATATTTGGACCTCCGACATAGTATTAAAACGAAACTATACGGCCCGCCAATAAAACATTACACATAATAAATACCGTGCAGAGCCGTTTAACCCTTGATGAATTAAGCCTAAGGGCTATTGCTATCACCAAAAGAAGTCAGAGAAAGAAGAAAGTCTTTCCATACAAACCGTCAAAATTTAAACCATTAGTCAATTTTTGCAAATATAAAGAAGATATTCATCAAATAACACGGGCGCAGGAAGGTGGTGCTAAACAGTGTGTGTGTTTGTGGGGGGGGGTGTGGGGGGGGGTGGGCCACACACAAATACAATGACAATCATATATATCGCAAATTTCGTCGCAACCCGTATTTATTTTATTGCCTGGCAACTTTTGTAATATCTGTGCATGTTCGCGTGTTGACATCAGACGTTGACACGAGCATGACAACTTATGTCAAAGGTTGTGGGGCTTGGTGTTCAGGGGGTACGGAAGTTACGCTTTAAAACAATTTCCTTCAAACTGCAAAAAAAAAACAAAAAAGAGGTAAGGAATAAGTTTATGCCACATGACAAAGTATTATTGCACGACCGGAATCCACACCACCCAAACACTCTGCTCGCACTGCCTATTGAGTAATGACGGTCACTTCCGAATAGAGCCCGCTTTGCGGTCACGTCCAACGACGTTTTTTTTTTTTTTTTTTCGCAGTAAAACCGATTTTTGTGTTGTTACCACTTACGTTGATAACGTCCATATAAACGGTTTTTCAATAATGCTTTTAAAATGACATTTTGTTTTTTATTACCACTGGTGCAATTCTTGATAGACAGAGATAAAGATGCATGGGGTTATGTGATTTACATTGGTATCCATTTTATTTCTAAACTGAAAAAGGTAAACATTAAATGTTCGTAAATTTCGCGCTGGAGCCTGACATGGGGGGTGTGGCTGCGCTGCGCACCAGCATGGGCGTACATATGGATTTGAAAAGGGGGGTTCGGGCAATACATAGGATTTTGGATACGAGGGGGGTTCCAAAATAGATTGCAGAGAGATATTGGGCATATATTTACTCTGTTGAGTAAATTTAATTATGTCACTGCTCAATGTCAGCTAATTAAATTATGAAAAAAAAGGCGATTTCGGGGGGTGGGTTTGGGGGGATTCGGTCGAAACCCATCGACCCCCCCCCCCTCCCCCCCTATGTACGCACCCATGACCAGACCATTTCCTCTTAGTTCCGGTTTTTCGATTAAACGAGGAATATATAAAAAGCCTCGATGCGGCTACAAAGTGTGATGCACATGCGTCCCTTTTATTAATTATCATAATATTTAAAAGAGGCAATTTTTGAGATTGCCGAAAAATGTTTCCTTTGGTTTTGGTTCACTCACGACAACACTAGAGACACATTGATTTATAAAAAATTAATCATAATCGGCTATTGGATGCCAAAAACCTCTTTTGTTAATTCTGACTCGTATAGTCCATGATAGGAAGGAAACCCGCTGACATTTTTTTTGAACGCAGCAAGGGATCTTTTGTCTGCACCATCCCAGAGACAGGGTAAGTAACATACCACGACATTTTGATTACCAGAAAAAAAGTGATGCACTGGCTGCAACGCACTTTCCCACAGACAGGAAAAACACATACCACGGGCCTTTTGCCACCGTTGTGGTGCACTGGTTGGATAGGCGAATAGAAAAAAAGCAGGTGAATGGATCCCACCGAGGTGGTTCGAATCCTTCCGACGCCAAGCACCAGGAGCGAGAACTCAACCGACTGAGCTAATCCCATCCCGCCCCCCCGTTCTGTGTTTGTACTGATAATCTGTGAACATTACCGTTAATATATATGGATCCACTGGGGAAGTTAGGAAAGTGTAAAATGTTTTTTTGGTTTACGCCACACACTATAACACATTGAATATATTAATCATCGCTTATTGGATGCAAAACATGGGGGGTTTTTAATTTTACATTCAAGTTCTCAAAGATAACGCTGCTACTAGTTTGTTTTCACATTAGGTATCATGGATATTTTATATGCACCACGCCTACAGGCAGGATAGCACTTACCACGGTGCTTTAAAAAGGGAACTATCCTAGCTTATAAGCACTAAGGGATATTGTTTTTTCACTATTACCTTACTTATAATTTAATTGTTTAGATTCTTCATTTCCGTATAATCCAAGTGTTTCGGTCATCCTGGGTGTTCTAATTACCACAAAATGCATTTTTTTCATAGTTTTAAAAACTCACGTCGAGTTTTTAAGTGAGTCTATGTTTAACGATATTTACCGTTTTCAACGTCCAACAGACTCTTGTTTCACACTGTGTCTTGTAACGTTATATAACATGATTTACAGGTTTGTACTTACAAATGAGAACATACCTACCATCTAATTAAAATTAGCTCCATTGGTTAATAAACTCTTACCGTGTGATCTAACAAGCACCCCGTTGGAGCTCATGTTCATTGATCCTTTCCTTCGACCCATGAAAAACTTTACTTGCAGAATCAATACCATTGACTGAACAGACTTTGACAACTTTTGGAATTGTGCCGAGGGGTCCGGATTCTTTACTGCATTAGTCTGAGAGGGTTTGCTCATCACCTTGGTCCGCATCACTGGGCCGCTTTTCGATAGGAACCTGGCCTGCGTGTGCGCAGGTGGTTTACGACTCATCGGAACTACAGGGCTGGTAGGTACTGGGTTTCGTATCCCCAGTTCGAGGCAATTGGGGGTTTTAAAATAATACCAGATACCGCTCGACTATTACTCCACCCCAAACCCCTGATTGAGTGTTTCCGCACGCTCAATGGGTAGGTTCAAACCACTTGCACAAATGCATGTCAAAACATTGCAAGCCACTAAAAACAACCGCCAGTCTTAACAATGCAATTCATTTCCTCTAACTGGTTCAACCAAGACCATGGTTTTGTGCTATCTTGCCGGTGGGCAGCGCAAATAAAAAAATATCCCTTTCCTTCCCACCTTGGCTGCTAATCGGAAAGAGTAGTCCATGTAGTGGGCGACAACAGGGGTTTTTCCTCGTCTCATCCTTTTCCCTCAAAATAAATCACAAAAATCAAACCCTCTCCCTCCACCTCTCCTCCAAAAAATGCCGGTGGGGCCCTTAAGCATATGTTCCGGAACGCATATAGAGCCGTTTAATATAATATGTTGTTGTTGCCGTCGTTTAAATAAAACATTATCTCTTTTCGATAGTGGTTTACTAATTATTAGAATCTCAGTATCGTTATTCAAATTTGGGCTGATTCTGGATCGTCGTTCGTCCCAAATATTTTAAAGTAGTCCCACACTTGGATTCGACTCTCCAATATAAATGTCATACATCACTGGTAAAATACACATGAAATACAATTCTTTATTAAATCAGCACCACTAGGAAGATTGAGAGACGGAGAAAATAGAGACCAATTGCATGAAGGGGTAATGTCCGGTAAATTTACCCTTGTTAAAATTCAAACCTCACACGAGTTGTTTTAAAATGTTTCTAACGAGCGAAAAACGGTTTGATACGTTTTTTTAAAAAAACGAGTTGTGAGGGTAAATGTATCCCTAACGAACGAACGTATTATTCTAATTTCTTACATAATGCTTGCGCAAAAAACAAAAAAAAAAACCAGGTTTTAGAAGCAATTTTTAATATTTGTTTTCGGCTAAAAAGTTTGGTTACAGCCGTTTGCATTGCACTTGTACTGACTTGCGTGTCACAACAGACAACATGATTGTCAAGTTAACTGTACGGTCACAAATTAATACGATTTTCCATCATCGCGCTGCGCTGCTGCCGCGCTGTGGGTTGTTTTTTTTTTTTTTTTTTTTTTTTTCAATTGGACGTATGGCATTGTGACCTTCATCATCACCTAGGGCCGCCAGGCGTATGTCTTGAAATTGTTCAAACACTGTGCCGGTTTAACAAGTGTGTGCAATCATAAATACCCCATGGTGGTCTCACACCAACAGGTGTGTAAGGAACCATACTTAATATCACCACCCTGATATTTTAACTGCAGAAAAAAATAGTCTACCATGTTAATTAACAGTCGTTCAAAAGTGTTTGGTAGTCGGCACCATCTTATTTTCATTTCATTTCACAACTTATTTTTCATGCTTATTCCAATTCAAGAGGTTCAAGCACTCCGGTCTTGGTCACACACACCACCCTTCAGCTATCTGGGCTCCTCTGGTCCAATGACAAGTGGGGTTAGTTGTTAATTTTTAGTGGTTATTGAGAGAACACCGATGTAGTGGTCTTCCCCTATTACACCTAACCTACGGCAATACTAAATACGGCATATTGTTGAGTCGCTCTGGGTGGGAGTCTGCACCGGGCTTCGAACACCAGTACCCCCTGCCCAAGCCTTAATGTTTAAAAATGGCTTAATAAAAACAAAATATTAATTTAAAAAAAATTCAAAATAAAACACCAAACCAAACAAAAAAAAACCCACAAACAAAAACCACCCACCGAGGGCCGGTGGTAAACATCTTAACAACTGGAGTCATCCTCGGGATAATTCCCTTTTAAAAGAATAAAACATAATAGGTAACTAACTATTAAAGTTACATGGCATACTACCATCAACCCTAGTTTTTAAGGACTCTTAAGCCACGTAGTTTCAATATTATAGCTTGTTTTTGATAGTTTTTAAAACCTTAGAAGTGACTTACATGTTATATTTAGACTCTTTATTTTCACATACACGTGAGTGGGTTCTTGTTCATCCAGGTATGTTAAAAACATCAACATGTATTGTTCAATGCTTCGCAATGTTGTTCGTCTGCGAAGTAATGGGGTTATCGAGACCATCTCCAAGTTATTTTTAGGGAACGGGGTATTTCTGTTTTTCCCCCACGCTTTGTAAACAAAATCACAGACTTTCGCCTTCTCTCTGTTATAAAAAAAAAACCTCTTCTATATCAAATGTGCCGCAGTTGGTGAAATTAATTAACCTTCATTGCCATTTTCCTCGAATTGAACACTACAGTGGTGGTGTGTGTTGGTGTGTGTGTGGTGTGTTTTCCCTCTGGTCGTGTGTGTTTTTGCGGTGTGTGTTCGCGTGTGGATGTATGTGTTTTGGTGTGCCGTTTGCCTGTGTTCTCATATGTTTATTTGTTTGTGTGTGGTGTGTGTGTGTGTTTTTTTTTTTCGGTGCCTATGCTGTCTCTCGCCATCTCTAAATCTCTCTCTCTCTCCTCTCTCTCTCTCTCTGGGTGTTCTGTGTGGTGTGTGGTTGTTCGTGGGGGATGTCGTTTTGTGTGTGCTGTGTGTGTCCTGTGTGTGTGGGGAAATTAATGTGTTGCGTATGTGTTTTTGCGTGCGTGCTGCACATCCATATATTCAGATATCATTTGCTAGTTGTGTTCCCGTTGTGTGTGTTTAGGGTGTTGTTTATTTGGTGGGGGGGGGGGGTATTTCAGTCTGTTTTCTTTTCTCTCTCTTTCTCTTCGTTTTTGGTTTCTTTTCAATGGAAATGATTACTAATACACTCAATATAACAATTTAAAAAAACTATAAGAAATAAATTCAAAGTACAGTTTTGATTTAAAATATTGTAAAAAAATGGGAATAATATGAACACATTAAAGCTGAAAGGGGTTGAGGGGAGGTCCAAAACGAACTTCCAAAGATTTGATTGAATGGATTTTTTGTGGGGGTTTTCTTAGGGAAAGGATCTTGAATACATTTAAATATTATAGAAAACGTACGTTTTAGGGGAGTAATTACATACATTCAACACACCATTGACACGATAAAGTAAGAAAGGTGCAATACGTTTTATATTACCATCATAAGACAATGAAGCCATATTATGATGTATATTGTCCTACGACGAAATCTTAACAAAAAAAAAGTTTTTAGTATTCCTAAGGGGGCAACAATATATATAATAAATTTATTAAGGTTTAACATATTTTAAAATAAACGTAATATTAAACTACCGGGGGGGTGAATTACATAGTTCTATTTCAGGCACTGGCGGAGCGGGAGGGGGGGGGGGGGCGGATCAGGGGGGGCGGGAGCCTAGGGGGGGGCTGGTGCTCTAGCATCCCCAATAATTCTAAATCAGGAAATATGTTTGTCTAGTTGTGGTAGAAATCTTAGTCAGAGATAAATTTTACTGGTAGAATGCAGGAAATTGCATTTCAGGATATCTAGTTTTTCAAACGGTTACGCGTGGAGCATACCGCCGACCCCTAGCACTTTGGCTTTGCGCTCTCCATCTCAGTCAGCCCCCCGTCCTACCACCAACGAGCTACTTGTTTCCTCGTGTCCTTTATTTTTAGCAGGTCCTGCATTTCAGCAGTCTTAACTGAATATAAAATGCATATTTAACTAATAATGGATTTTCGGGAATCTTCGCTAGTGGTTCGTATAGGTAACCGAAATGAACCGAATTAGGCGAATTCCAGAATAACTTTTTTAATAGTCTGCATAAAACAATGTCTGGAGCATTGACTCATAATATAGGGCAATAATACCTTCTCATTCATTCTATTCTAAGACACCAATGTTTATCTTTCACTGTGGTTCGCTGCTCATTGATGGTTGCTACATTAAAAAAAAAAATAATACTAATTTAATCCTAATAATGTTCTTATTTAAAGTTGAATTATTATTTTTTGAATTTAGGTTGTAACAAATTCAGTGCTTTAATGGCGTCGGGTTTGGTCGCACGTGTCCGGGATCTTTGCGTAATCGTCATCCGGGTACCTGGAAAGAAATTAGTCTTTAAATTTATACAGAATTTATAATCAATTGAAAAAGTATATAACAGCCATATATAATATTGAAGGATGCCTGCGGCATACGGTAAGAACACACATCTATATAATAGTATGTTTATAAGTTAGTTTAGTTTTGTTTAAATGACACCACTAGAGGCCCATTGATGTTTGTGACAACACTTGAACATATTTGATTTATTAATCTACACCGCTACTGAATGTCAAACATTGGGTAATTTAAAAGAAACCCGCTAAAAAGTTTTCATTAGTAGCGTGTGTCTGTGGATATTTTCATCAAAGTGAGCGTTTTTCAATCTACAAAGTACCTTTTTATGGTTCATGCTTATTTTTTGCACTATAAAGTAGCGCCCATCGTCCAATGCTAATATGGTCGTGTTTTCATTCCAGATCAAATGCGAACATGGCGATCACCTCGTAGCCCTACTAATAAAAGAGAAATAAACAAATAACAATACTTAAAAACAAACAAACTAATGCAAACAACCACAAAAATAACAAATGCATTGGATGCAATTTTGAAACAGGAAAATCCTTTACTTATATTTGGGACACAAGCACGTTGGGTCTTTCCATAGAAAAATCATCATTGCCTTTAAAAGCCGTGTTGGCACGTTTTCGTTGACTGCCATTTCGAACACCGACGTAACACTTCAGTATTTTTGAGTCCAATTCCTGTTTCTTACGCTGTGACCAAAGCCGTGGTCCTCCCTAAGTGTGGGGTCTATGGTGAATCAGACACACGCTCTTTCAGAATCGTTTAGTTGGAGGTTTTATGGCGTGGAGATCTGAATTACAAAAACAGATATAAACAACCTTAAAACCTTTTCCAGAATCTACCGTCTGGCCGGGCTATCTAGTCGTGTATGGTAGCCCACTCCCATGGCTTACAGATATTTCAATTACGCTGCCCTGGGCTATTCAAATATGGCTTACTAGTGCCACTGCCCGACGGCAGTACTGAAATGTTTTGGTCACATATGCAGTAAATCTATTTTGTAAATATGAATACCCTGCCAACACCCCAACCCCTCAATGTATTGTTTTAAGCTTCTATCTCCCCCTTAGTGACATATCCAGATTTATCGACCATTATCCCTAAAATGTATTAACTAAAGTACCAGTAGGGCTATTGAATTCGCAACTGTAGCTTACATTTTTTAAAGATCACTGATCCCATGGCTAGGGATTTTATAAAGTCCTAGGTACCCTCGTCTAACTGTTATTTTTCATTTTTACATGAAGGACTCTTTTTGTCAAACTGCTGTTTCCGTGTCTTAATTAGGTTTGAAACTTCTCAAAGGGATAATACTGTAAGGAAAGGTCATGTAGGCCATATACTTGAAGCAAGTGAATGGTCCTTTTGTAGCGCACGCCTGTCCTGGGCACAAGAGCCGACCTTGGCCGGCTCCTCTGTCCAGGACAGGAAAGGTGGGGATGGGAAGGAGGAGGGACCAGCAAAGAAGCACCAGCAGCCCGACCGTGGTCGGTAACAATTTTAATGACAATTTAGTGGATATAATCATAGGATAAATCAGGCCCGTATGAACCGGAGGGAGCCCCCCCCCCCCCCCCCACACACACACACACACTTGTGAGCTTTTTAAAAATTATTATCGCATTAATGTTTACCCTTTGTAAACAGTCTCATATAGACTTTGTACCCGATCCGTCAGTCCCCCCCCCCCCCTCCCCCACTCCTAAAGTCGTTCCTACGAGCCTGTAAATGCTAATAAAGGTATTAAATCCAAAATAAGGCTTACATTGAAAAATATTTCACTGTGCCGATTTTTTAAATGTTCTATCAATTTTCTATCAACGGAGTTATTTCCCCTTAATGAAAACGTTCCATCTGGTGGTTAGGGGCAATTAAAAACGTTAGTTTTTGTTCAAAATAGTTCTTTAAAATGTATTCCATCAGTATAACAAAACATCGCTATAATTTTTGTCATATTTAGAAAGTGTCCGCGGTCCCTATAAGCACCCATTGTAAACGCGGCGGGGGGGGGGGGGGGGGGGGGGGGGCGGGGGGGGGCGGGGGCGTAGCCCTTCTGTAAATCACTCGCGCGGCCGGTCTGGGATCGATACCCGTTGGTGGGCCCATTGGGCTATTTCTCGTTCCAGCCAGTGCACCAGGACTGGTATATCAAAGACCGTGGTATGTACTGCCCTGTCTGTGGGATGGTGCATATAAACTTTTCCTTGCTGCTAATCAAAAGAGTAGCCTGTGAAGTGGCGACAGTGGGTTTTCTCTCTTAATAGCTGTGTGGTCCTTAACCATATGTCTGACGCCATATCACCGTAAATAAAATGTATTGAGTGTGTCCTTAAATAAAACATGTCCATTGTAAACGTGGTGCCACCTCCCTGTAGTTGCCCCTTTTAAACGTTACACCCCCCTACAAAAAAGGCCCTTTAAAAAGGCTATTATTACCTTCCATACAAAACAATCGATAACGCTAGTATTTCACTAATAGACATGTTAAAGATGTTTACTAATATAATAATATAATAAATTCACTGACCTGTCTTGGCGATATCGACGCTGCTATATCCGTTCTGATAGCTCCAATACAGTATACAATACATTCCATGAAATGTTCTTGTACATAATAAATATGCTCACAGACGTCAAATAGCGTTACCATCACATATTTCTGAATTTAAGCCAAATTCAAAAGAAAGTACGTAGAGCAACTTTGACGTCCATAATCGTATTGAAACGTCATTGTATTGTTGACGTAATAGTTATGTTTCCGGCAACGTCCGTAATATACGGAAACTATCGAAGTTTTGTTTTTGTTTTCAAATGGGCCATTTCTCATTCCAGCCAGTGCACCACGACTGGTATAGCAACATCAGTGGTATGTGATATCATGTTTGTTGGATGGCGCATATAAAATATTCCTTGCTACTAATGGAAAAAAAATGTAACGGGTTTCTTCTCTATGGCTGTGTCAAAATGACCGTATATTTGACAGACGATGTGCTTTGATCGTGTCGTTAAATCAAAAACAAACTTTAAACTCTTTTTACTAAAATATCAAATGTTGGAAAATCTTTATTACTAACATAGCCTATAGTAAGTAGTTTACCAAGGTAAACATCTACGGTCCGTGTTTTAATATTTTGACATCTATTGTCATCAGCGATAAAATAAACGATACAGCACAGCAATAAACATTACAATAATAAATACCGTGCAGGAGACGTTTACCTTGATGAATTAAGCTTATAGGGTATATTGCTATCACAAAAAGAAGTCAAGAAAAAGAAGAAAAGTCTTCCATACAAACCAGTCAAAATTTAAACCACTTAGTCAATTTTGCAAAAGAAGATATTTATCAAATAACACGGGCGCAGGAAGGTGGTGCTAAAAGTGTGTGTGTGTGGGGGGGGGGGGGGGCACACACACAAATACATGTACGATATATATATCGCAAATTGTCGAAAACCGTATTATTTTATTTCCTGGCACTTTGTAATATCTGTGCATGTTCGATCGTTGACACGACAACAACTTCTTCAAAGTTCTTGTTAAGGAAGTACGCTTAAAAGAAATTTCCTTCAAAATGCAAAAAAAAAAAAAAGAAGGTAAGAATAGGTTTATGCACAATGAAAAGTATTATTGCACGACGGAATCCACACAACCGAACACGTCTGCTAGCACTGCCGATTGAGTAATGACTGGTCACTTCCGAATAGCCGCTTTCGGGTCACGTCACTTAGGAAAACCCGATTTTGTGTTGTTACCATTACGTTGATAACGTCATAGTACGGTTTTCGATAATGTTTTTAAAATGACATTTTTTTGTTACCACCTGGTGCAATTCTTGATGGAACAGAGATAACGTGTGGGTATGTACTTATCTTGTTATACATTTTAGTTCTAAACTGAGCAAGGTAAACATTAATGTCGTTAAATTGACAGCCTGACATGACCGAGCCTGCGCACCAGCCATTTCCTCTTAGCCCGGTTTTCGATTAAACGAGGATATATAAAAAACATCGATGCTGCTACAAAGTGGGAGGCACATGCGTCCCTTTAATTAATTATCATATATTTAAAAGGAAATTTTGAGATTACCGAAAAATGTTTCTTTGTTTTGTTTTAGAGCTAGAGCACATTGATTTATTAATCATTGGCTATTGGATGCCAAACATTTGGTAATTCTGACTCGTATAGTCATTAGAGGAAACCCGCTACATTTGTTCTAACGCAGCAAGGGATCTTTTGTATGTACCATCCCACAGACAGGGTAGTACATATCACGGCATTTGATATACCAGTAGTGATGTACTGGCTGAAACGAGAAATGGACCAATGGGCTTACCGACGGGGATCGATCATAAACCGGCCGCGCATCGAGCGAGCGCTTTACCACTGGTCTACGTCCCGCCCCTTTTGTGATTGCCGAAGGCAAAACGAATCGAGCGGGATATCTAAAAGGTTCTGGTTTCCTGTCGATTCCAGGCGAATTTTTAAATGTAGACGCCTAGAGACGTTTTTAACGCAATATTGTTCTGTTTTACTATTGTTCTGTTTGTTTTAGTGGGGTTTTTTTAACACCACTAGAGCACATCGATTAATTAATCATCGTCAATTGAAATTCAAACATTTGGTAATTCTGACTCGCAGTCATCAGAGGAAAACCCGTTACATCTTTGTTCTAATGTAGCAAGGGATCTTTTATGTGCACTTTCCCACAGACAGGAAAACACAAGCCACGGCCTTTGTCCAGTTGTGGTGCACTGGCTGGAACGAGAAAAACCCAATCAGCTGAATGGATCCACCGAGGTGGTTCAATCCTGCGACGCAAGCATCTCAAGCGAGCACTCAACCGACTGAGCTAAATCCTGCCCCAGGTTCTGTTCCGAACATTTTTTTTGATAATTTGTGAATATCACGAAATTTCAATTCACTATCTCGAAATTTCGTGATGTTAACTTGAAAGTTAACAACTCGGAAAAAAAACCCCAAAAAACTTTCTTTTTTTTTGGTTTGGCCCTAATGCTCTTCCGTACTCTTCCGTACTTTCTTATCATAGGACATGTTTTATTTAACGACGCACTCAACACATTTTGTTTACGGTTATATGGCGTCGGACATGTGGTTAAGGACCACACAGATATTGAGGGAGGAAACCCGCTGTTGCCACTTCATGGGCTACTCTTTTCGATTAGCAGCAATGGATCTTTTTTATGCACCATCCCATAGACAGGATAGCATATACCACGGTCTTTGATATACCAATCGTGGTGCACTGGCTGGAGCGAGAAATAGCCCAATGGGCCCACTGACGGGGATCGATCCTAGACCGACCGCGCATCGAGCGAGCGCAGTACCACTGGGCTACGTCCCGCCCTCTTTTTATCACTGCCATAAAGAAAATGCCTACAATCTAATTAAAATTAGCTCCATTGGTTACAAACTATTACCTATGGATCTAACAGCAGCCCGTTGGAGTTCATGTCCAATTGACCTTTCTTTCGACCAATAAAAACCTTACTTGCAAAATCATGCCAGTGACGTGAATTTTTTTTGAAAACTTTCGGAATTGTGCCGAGGGTCCGGATTATTTAATGCGTTAGTCTGAGAGGGTTGGCACATCCTTGTCTGACGCATGGGACGCTTTTCGGTAGTGGTTACTAATTTAGAATACGAGTATCGTTATATTCAATGTGGTTCTGATCGTCCAAGTATTTGCAAGTAGCCCAAACTGGATTCGATTCCAATAATAATGTCGTACGTCCCCAAAATATATACTGGGAAATAAATAGATGATAATAAATGATGCACATAAATTTGATAATAACTGGTACCGAGTTTGTTATTCTATTTATTACTTCAGCTATTTTTTTCTCTAAAAGCCTTTATTTTCGACGCACATGCCAACCTGTATAAAAACCTGTATAAAAACGATGTAAACCAGTTCACGCATTCAGGGCCGTAGCTAGCGGGGGGGGGGGGGGGGGGGGGGGTGAAGCATTATAGAAACTTAAAGAAAATTCTACTCAGTTGCCCTCCCCCCCCCCCCCCCAAACACAAATTCCTAGCTACGGCCCTGGCACTGATCTATAAAATCTATAAGGAATTGCATTAAAATTACATTTTCTTATAAATTTAACACCAAAAACAGGGAAACGTAAACGCAAACTCTTAACTACATGACGTAATGTTTGTGTGTTTACCAAATCGTTATGACGTCGTATTTTGTACCCACAAGGTCATTGGTTTTTAAGCGTCAAATTGTCCAATAGTATTGTTCGTTAGTGTAATGATGTAGTGGTCTTACACCTACGCATTGAGTCGTTAAAACTCGCTCTGGGTGGGAGCCTGTACCGAGCTGCGAACCCAGTACCTACCAGCCTTATGTTTAATGTCTTAACCAAAACACCACCGAGGCCGGTGGCAACATCTTAACAACTGCAGTAATCTCCGGAAAACCCCTTGAAATAATAAAAATAATAAGGTACTTTAAAGTGGCATACCCTAGTTTTTAAGCACTACAACGTAGTTTTAAATATTATAGCTGTTTTTGGTATTTTAACTTAGAAGTACTTACATTTTATTATTTAGAATATTTATTTTCATACACGTGAGTTGGTTCTTGTCATCCAGGTTTTTGTAATACCTCAAAATGTATTTGTTATGTTAAAAACGCACGTTCGTCTGAGAAGTAATTGTTATCGAGACAAGCTCTAGTTATTTTTAGACGGTATTTCCCCGTTTAAATATCACATATTTCAGCTGCTCTTGTTATAACTTATCCAAATGTGTGGTACAGGTTTGTAGATTAACTAAACTTAGTGTCCATTTTTACGGACTGAAACTAGGGTCTGCGGCTTTAAAATGGAGCACTGAATAATCATTGGTGAGATGCGTTTACAAGCAGTACACGACTGTTGCCATGTAATTGGTATTTTATTTTGAGTACACAGTTACATAAACATCGGAATCGAATTTTAGGCGGCGTGTGTGTGTGTGTGTGTGTGTGTGTGTGTGTGTGTGTATCTGTCTGTGTGAATATGGTGTTTTGTGTGTAACATGCGTGTATACATACTGTGACTGCGTTTATGTATGTACTGTTAATATGTGTGTACGTGTCTGTGTTTTTATGCATGCATGTCTTTAATCTGCAGTCTACAGACTCTCCTCTCTCTCTGATGTACTCTCTCCTGCAGTATCTCCTCTCTCTCTCCCCTCTATGGTGATGTACTTTAATGTGTGTGTATACAGACTGTACCCCTGATATGTGTGTGTGTGATGTTCGTGTTTGTGTGTGCATGTGTGTGTTTGTGTGTGAGTGTACATGTGCGTATGTATTTGCGTGTGTGCTGAATTCATCTATTCAGATATCATTTTGTTTTCTTCTGGGTTTGTTTGTGTTTTTGTTTTCTTTCATTTTGTCCTGTAGTGTGTGTTTAGTGTGTTGTTATTTGGCTTTTAATTTTTTCTTCGTTTTTGTTTCTTTTTCCATTGAATGATTCTAATAGACTCAAATTAAAAATTAAAAAAAACATAAGAAAATAAATTCAAAATACAGTTTTATTAAAATAATTGTAAAAAATGGATATACACATTAAAGCGGAAGGGGTTGAGGGGAGGTCAAAACGTCGAACATTTGATTGAAGGATAACATTTGATTTTTTTTTTTTTTGGTGGGTTTTTGTTTTTTAGTGATATTATACACCAAATAATAGCAATACGTACGTTTAAGCAAATTACATACATTCAGCACACCATATACATAATAATGCAATACCTTTCATATGACCATTGAATACACAATGAAGCCATATTATGAATGTATATTGTCTTCGACGAAAACTTAAAAAATACGTTTTTAGGAATAATAAACTAAAACAAAATATAATAAATATATGAAGGTTTAACATATTTTTAAATAAATAATATAACTACCGTGAATACAAAGTTCTATTTCAGGCTCGGCGGAGCAGGGGGGCGGGGGGGGGGCTGGTGCTCTAGCGTACCCAATAATTCTAAATTATATTATGGGTAGTAAATCTTAAGGCAGAGATGAAGTTTACTGGTAGAATGCAGGAAATTGCATTTCAGGATATCTAGTTTTCAAACTATTATGCGGGAGCATACCGCCGAACCCCTAGAAATTTTGCTCTGTGCTCTCCATCTCAGTCATCCCCCCCCCCCCCCCCTCCCCCACCACAGCTACTTGTTTCCCCCGTGCCTGTATTTTTAGCAGTCCTGTTTCAAGTCTTAACTGAATATAATGCATATTTAACTAACAGTTGATTTTCAGGAATCTTCGCTAGTGTTCGTAGAGGTAGACGAAATGAAACGGAATTTAGCGAATGCCAGAGTAACTTTTTTAAATTGTCTGCGTAAAACATGTCTGTGCACTGGACGTATACTAAACGCAATAATACATTTTCATCAATCTATTCTAGAACGCAAATGGTTGTCTTTAGTAGTTGTTCGCTGCTCAGTGATGTTGCTAAATTAAAAAAATAATATAATACATTTAATCTAATGATGTTCTTATTTAAAGTTGTTTTTTTGTTTTTTTAATTTAGGTTGTAACAAATTCATTGGCTGTAATGGCGTCGGGCTTGGTCGCACGTGTCGGGATCTTTGCGTAATCGTCATCCGGATAACCTGGAAAGAAATTTGTTTTAAATTTAATACAGTATATATAAACAATTTAAAAATATATATAACAGCCATATAATAAATTGAAGGATGATGCGGCACGGGAAGAAACACAATCTATATAATATTATGTTTAAAAAGTTAGTTAGTTCTGTTTAACGACACCACTAGAGCTCATTGAATGTTAAAGCTTGTTTTGTGACACCACTAGAACATTGATTTATTAATCATCCGCTACTGAATGTCAAGCATTGGGTAATTTGAAGAGAACACGCTAAACAAAATTCCCTTAGTAGCAAGTGATTGTGGGTTTTTTTGTGTTTTTTTGCGCCATCTTGCAGACAGGATAACACATACCAAGGCCTTTGATATACCAGTTGTGATGCACTGGCTAGAGCGAGAATAGCCCAACGGGGATCGAATCTAGATCAACCGCGCATCAGGCGAGTACTCCTACGTCCCGCCCTACTTAGACCCCATTGATTTATTAACCACCAACTAATTGCATGTCACAGAAGACACCCACTACATGTTTTTCATAAGAAGCAAATGATATTTTAAATGTATTTTCAACCCACATACAGCACATCATATACCACATATTTTGAAATACCAGCCGTGGGGCACTTGCTGTAACTGGAAAAACCCAGAGTATAATTGATTCTAGATGCCGTTAACATTAACATTACGCTCGAAATTGGACCTTTAAGGAGTAATTTTGACATAAATAAAACTAAACTCACGCTCTTTCCAGAAGTCGTATATGTGAGGTTCTGGCGTAGGAGATCTGAAATAAGAAGAAAAGAAAAACATAATATATTTTTTAAAGTTTTACGAGATGGCCATCAGTTATAAAGTCAAGTGTACTGTACACTATTTTTCAAGTATTACAGTATTTTTCAAGCACGCTGCCCTGGGCACACACCTCGGCTATCTGGGCTACCTGTCCAGAGCAGTGGGTTAGTTGTTACTTGTTAGTGGTTAGTGAAAGATAAGAGGGTGTAGTGGTCTTACATCTACCCATTGAGTCGTTAAAACTCGTTCTGGGTGGGAGCCGGTACCGGGCTGCGAACCCTGTACCTACCACGACACCACCGAGACCGGTCATCCATTGCAACAAACGTCTTGTTTAAGTTATAGCTCTGGGCAAATTTGGTACATTTCTGATCGTCCTGGGTACGTTCAGCCCGCTGTTTGTCGCTAACGCTTCTAAAGGTTTTAAGTTACATTTTAAAAATCGAACGACCAATTCAGGGACCAGTTAACCTAGGCTGTTAATGATTAGAACTAAACGGCAGGCTGAACGTATAGCCTGTTTGCAGCAAAAGGAAACGGATAAATTGACATATAACTACATACTCATGTAAAAAGTTATTTAATACTATCTTTTAAACCCATACCAACGCCCATTAAAAAAAAAAAATGTCCAAGAAAACTTAATGAAAATAGAAAAGTTTCTTTACAAATGTTCATCAAAAAGTATAGATGAAAAATCATTTCTAATGCAGGGGTGAAGACAACATCCTGGAACACCTAGAAAGTAATCGATAATCAGTACACAAAGAATAAAGGCAGCATTGGGGGCGTTTCACCTAGGCTGTTCCATCAGTTGTGTTTATTCCTGTATCAAAATAGGAGAGAAAGAAAAAGAAAGAAAGAAAGAAATGTTTTATTTAACAACGCACTCATGGCGTCAGACATATGGCTACGGACAACACAGATATTGAGAGAAGAAACCCGCTGTTGTCACTTCATGGGTTACTCTTTTCGATTAGCAGCAAGGGATCTTTTATACGCACCATCCCACAGACATGGTAGTACATACCACGGCCTTTGATATACCAGTCATGGTGTACTGGCTGGAACGAGAAATAGGCCAATGGGCCCACCAACGGGGATCGATCCCAGACCGACCGCGCATCGAGCGAGCGCTTTACCACTGGGCTACGTCCCGCCCTTCGGAAACTAGAGTTAGTAATTAAATGTTATGGAGACATGTTTTATCTGCTTTGGAATTGCTGGTGGCTTTAACGAGCAACGCTTACGAATCGATCATTATGACGGAAACAACCGATCCGATCAGCTCATCGTAATCATACCTCGGTGGTGGTTCGGGTGTTTTCGGAGGTGGAGGAGATGCTGGTTTCACTTTCCGTGGGGGAGTTTTCGGCTTCGGTGGCGTCTTCGGCTTTGGGGGCGTTTTTGGCTTCGGTGGTCTAAAAAAAAACCATACATCATATATAATATAATATAATGTCATGTCATGTCATATCATATATAGAATGAATGAATGAATGAATGAATGAATGAATGTTTAACGACACCCCAGCACGAAAAATACATCGGCTATTGGGTGTCAAACTATGGTAATGCAAATAAATAAAGTGATGATCAACATCAATATAAAAATTCAAGACAAACAAAAACAGTGTAAAGAACTGTGCAAAAACACAAATATCACAGAATTATACGGAAAGAAAGAAATGTTTTATTTAACGACGCAATCAACACATTTTATTTACGGTTATATGTCGTCAGACATATGGTTAAAGACCACACAGATTCTAAGAGGAAACCCGCTGTCGCCACTACATGGGCTACTCTTCCGATTAGCAGCAAGGGATCTTTTATTTGCGCTTCCCACAGGCAGGATAGCACAAACCATGGCCTTTGTTGAACCAGTTATGGATCACTGGTCGGTGCAAGTGGTTTACACCTACCCATTGAGCCTTGCGTAGCACTCACTCAGGGTTTGGAGTCGGTATCTGGATTAAAAATCCCATGCCTCGACTGGGATCCGAACCCAGTACCTACCAGCCTGTAGACCGATGGCCTGCCACGACGCCACCGAGGCCGGTAGAATTTTACGGATACTGAATTTTACTCAAAACTTCAATTTTGTGCTGTATTGGCCATTCTCAAAGAGAATGTTACACCCCTGCACCACGGTGAGGTTACAGCACACGCAGGGGTATCATATATATACTCTTCAAAAAAAGAAACGCAAAAGGGTACAAATGGGTTATAACTCCGATTTTATGTTTCCTACCGGTTCATGCTTTGTGAATATAAGGTCATTGCATGTCCCAAACACATTCCCACGGTTACATTCGATAAAACGCAGCTACTGTACAATAAAGTTCCAAAATGTGAATATTCGCAAAAACGCAGCCACGTGCAAACCATGTCACCACTGCACGTGCGTTGTTTGCACGTGCAACATGAACACCGACAGTATAAAAGTGCAGGGTGTTCGCTTGCCTGGCCTCTGTATCTGGCCGACAGTTTTGACAATCCAGGACATGCCACGTCTCAGTGAACCGCAGAGAAAACAATGCCATCGGCCGACTAGACGCAGGCGAATCCAGAACGGCCGTTGCCAGGGCATTCCATGTGTCCCCAAGCACCATCTCCAGACTGTGGGACCGTTACCAGCAACATGGATCAACACGTGACCTCCCTAGATCCGGTCGACCACGGGTCACTACCCCCGGGCAGGACCGCTACATCCGGGTACGCCACCTTCGGGAAACGATTGACTACTGCCACCTCCACAGCCGCAGCAATACCAGGTTTTCGCAGGATATCCGACCAGACCGTACGGAAACCGCCTACGTGAGGTAGGAATTCGTGCCAGACGTCCCAGTTCGAGGTGTCATCTTAACACCACAACACCGTCGACTCCGACTGCAGTGGTGCCAGATTCATCGACAATGGCCTCAACTGCGATGGAGACAGGTGTGGTTCAGTGACGAGTCCCGATTTCTGCTCCGACGTCATGATGGAAGATGTCGCGTGAATAGGCGTCGTGGTGAACGTTATGCGGCAAACTGCGTGCAAGAAGTGGACAGATTCGGCGAGGGTAGTGTCATGGTGTGGGCAGCCATCTCACACACTGGCAGAACTGACCTGGTCCACGTGCAGGGCAACCTGAATGCACAGGGCTACATTGACCAGATCCTCCGGCCACACATCGTTCCAGTTATGACCAACGCCAACGCAGTGTTCCAACATGACAACGCCATGCCTCACACAGCACGTCTCACAACGGCTTTCCTACAGAACAACAACGTTAATGTCCTTCCTTGGCCATCGATATCACCGGATTTGAACCCAATTGAGCATCTATGGGACGAGTTGGACCGACGCCTCCGACAGCGACAACCACAGCCCCAGACCCTGCCCGAGCTGGCAGCAGCCTTGCAGGCCGAGTGGGCCACCATCCCCCGGGACGTCATCCGTACTCTGGTTGCTTCAATGGGCAGGCGGTGCCAGGCAGTTGTCAACACACGCGGAGGCCACACCCGGTATGACTCCAGATGACCTTGACCTTGGTGGTGTGTCCTATCACTTACTCACAATGGACTAGAGTGAATTGTGAACAATCCTGCAACATTTGGTAATTATCGGACTCACCATTCAATAATTAAATCAATTCTCCAAATGTTACGACAATGTGGTTTTGCGTTTCTTCTTTTGAAGAGTATATATATATATATACATACATATACATATACATATATATATATATATATATATATATACTGAACAAAAAAAGAAACTTCCGATTTGTACATATAGTATTTGTTGTGTTAAAGAATTCATTGTGTAATGAAATTATATAGGTAGTATTAGCCTTGAGCTGTATTATCAGGATTCATGAATTTTATCGATTATTTTTGCACTGCTAATCGTCGACAACGTGAAATTCAATTTGCACGTGCATGCATGGTTCGACATGTCCCGTGTAGTATTCGGTCAATTTGTTTTACTTGTCTTACTGACATTGTTGTCAAGTGAACGAAAACGCTTCAAAATTTGTAAAAAAAATAACGTTTTTTACATTGTAGCATTTTTAGTATGCCAAGAATACCCAATAATTTACGCGAACGGGCGATTGGCATGCTTGATGCTGGCATGTCGACAGAAGACGTTGCAAGGCATGTTGGGAGTTCTAGTCGAGCGATACCAAATCTTCGCGTAAGATTTCGAACGACAGGAAGCACCAACGACTTGCCAAGTCGTGGACGTCCGCGTGTTACAACGCGTGGTCAAGACCGCTATATCATGAACACGCATTTGAGCAATCGATTCCAAACTGCCACTGCTACTGCTGCTAACACACCTGGGCTTCATAATAACCGAATCAGTGGGCACTGTTCGTAATCGTCTGCGGGAGAACGGTTTACATGCACGACGTCCTTACGTCGGATGCGTTTTAACGCAACGTCATCGTCTAAATCGTCTTAATTGGGCACGTGTACACACTCGTTGGATACGTCGACGCTGGAATGCCGTTCTTTTTTCGGATGAATCCAGATTTTCTTTACAACGTGGTGATGGCCAACAATGACATCACTACAGACAAGCGATTTTACAGCTGTGTGAAACAAAACATCTGAATCCTCATGAACAATGACATCACTACAGACAAGCGATTTTACAGCTGTGTGAAACAAAACATGGGAATCCTCATCAACAATGACATCAATACAGACAGGCGATTTTACAGCTGTGTGAAACAAAACATGGGAATCCTCATCAACAATGACATCAATACAGACAGGCGATTTTACAGCTGTGTGAAACAAAACATGGGAATCCTCATCAACAATGACATCACTACAGATTAGGTGATTTTACAGCTATGTGAAACTAAACATGGGAATCCTCATGAACAATGACATCAATACAGACAGACGATTTTACAGTTGTGTGAAACAAAACATGGGAATCCTCATCAACAATGACATCACTACAGATTAGGTGATTTTACAGCTATGTGAAACTAAACATGGGAATCCTCATGAACAATGACATCAATACAGACAGACGATTTTACAGTTGTGTGAAACAAAACATGGGAATCCTCATCAACAATGACATCACTACAGATTAGGTGATTTTACAGCTATGTGAAACTAAACATGGGAATCCTCATGAACAATGACATCACTACAGACTGCCGATTTTATAGCTGTGTGAAACAAAGCATGATAATCCTCACAGTATATTTTTAAACAAGATATTCTGATTCTTTAATGTCATTTTTCTATAAGCTTATACTATATTTATGGGGTCTGTAATCAACCGTTTAGGGTCTCAAAGTTGGTTTTGGAGACCATAGTGGATTTATGCTAATTACCACCTTCCCCGGTATCTGATTTTAGCGGATTGTTCTTATATAATGTTCAGTGCGGTCATCTTAACAATATAAAACCAAACCTGCCCCGGACCCAGCCACTGGCGATGTCAGAGATTAGATCCGAGGTTCGCGTGCCTGAACCTTCAAGGATATGGACACGTTAGTAGAGTTCCCAATCCCAATTTCATAAAACCAAAACAAACCTTCTGTTGCAATTTGTTCTAGGTTCAATCATATTTTGACTGGACTAATAATAGTTGTAACACAACCTTTGTAACTCACTGCCTTTATTTGTGCACGTCACAACGATGGGTCCGACCTTCTCGTGGTGTTTGTCGGTAACGTAGACGTTGAACGTGACGACTGGATAACACTCGTACTTAAAGTTGCTTACTGGTGTTATTATGCCATTAGCTGAAAATTATGATAATAATAGTAACAATAATAACAACAACAACAATAGCAATAATAATAATAATAATAATAACTATAATAATAGATAATAATGTATCAGTATTCAGGGGTTACATTAGTAATAGTATCAGTTGTATTAGTATTAAGGGGTTTGATTGGATACTTACTTTCTCCTATGACGAAGTTGGTGGTTGGTGGATCAGTTATCATGGAGAAGAACACGGTGTCATTATCCGGGTCGTTCGCTTTGATCTTGATAAGCTCGGTTGTCATTTCGTCCGTAATGTTGCACGTTTCTGCAAATAGACGAATTAATTAAGCAATTAATGGACGAATGAATGAAAAAATGAATAGACAAATGAATGAAGAAATTAATGAACGAATGAATGAATGAATGGATGGCTGGATGCTATGTTCTGTAATGAAGAACAAAACAGCAACAACGGACATGTACCCCAAAGAAACATAAAAAAGAACAAAATATGCCCGTTTGCCTCAGTTGCCCCAAAGTGACACCAACATATTCCTTTTGTGTGTGTGTGTGTGTGTGTGTGTGTGTGTGGGGGGGGGGGGGGGTATGTGGCGGGTAGGGGTAATTAAAAACAAGTTTATAAAATATTGTTTTAGCAATACCTAGCGGTACAATACTATTTTTATAAGGTTTTCTGGAGCTAAACAAAAAGAGCAGGTTGTATACCAACAGGACACATTTCGTCTTTACCTAGGGATAGCCATCTACCCACTTAGGACGCTTTCACATGCACACATGCGGTATTTTATTTTGTATTACACCGCGGTGGAAGAGATACCCGTATGATATGTATCGTCTCTTGACATTGTGAAATAGGCTTTTTGAGAGGTCATGACTTCTGATCAGGTGATCGACTGTGTCACACAAGACAACTCATTACAGATCTTCATGCAATAGGTGTGCCACGATTCTATCGATACATATTCGTGATGTACGATTGGAAGCACTCGTTGTAAACTGTTTCACACGGGAACTTCTTTAGTATTTTCTATGTACGTCACAGTAAGCAAACCGTTACCGGGTGCATGTGAACAATTATACGGAATATCATTCGACGAATTTCAAGAAGAAGAATTAAAAAACAAAAACAAATGAAAAACCTACTAATTGAAAAATGTAACACTATACGTCGAGACATCCAATAGCTGATGATTGATAGATCAATGTACTCTAGTGGTGTCGATAAAAAAAAAAAAAAAAAAAAAAAAAAAAAAAAAAAAAAACTTAAAATTGAGTTTATCCTTCTGTCCCGGACCCAATCACTGGCGAAGTCAGTGATTGTGCCCGAGAGAGACGTGCTTGAACCTTAATTGAATATAGACACTTTAAAGAGACAGGCCCTAGTTCTTAAGCACTATGATGTAGTTTGTTTACTACTAGAGATGCTTTTGATAACTAAAATTAGAAGTTACTCATATTTTGTTGTTTATATCATCTATTTTCGTACATCCGATTTTTTTCTGTTTATCCTGTTTTTTTTTGTAATACTCAGAAATACATTTTTCATAATTCTAAAAACGCATGTTCGTCTGAGAAGTAACGTTTATCGAACGAAACTAATCTATTTATTGATGTTATTTTCGCAGACTTTAGTTTCACTCTTTTGTAACTTTATCCAGATGAGTTACGGGTTGGTAGATTAAAGTGACATGCCCTAGTTTTTAAACACTAAGGCATATATTTGACTATTACAGCCGTTTTTTGATAACTGAAATCATACTTTACTTAGATTTTATGGTTTAGGTTATCAATTTCCGTACATTCGAAGTGTTTTTGGTCATCCTGGTGTTTTTATTATCACAAAATGCATTTCTCTTATTTTTTAAAACGCACGTGCATCTGAGAAGTAACAGTTATGGAGTCACGTTTTAGTCTATTTTTAGAGGGTATTTCACCATTTCAAAGTCACAGACTCACGTGTCACCCAATTGTAACTTTATCCAAATGTTCTCCGACGCCATATAACCGTAAATAAAATGTGTTGTGTGCGTCGTTAAATAAAACATGTCTTTCTTTCTTTCTTTCTTATCCAAATGTGTTACATGTTTGTAGATTAAAACAACTTAGTGTTAACTTTCACGGGTTGAAACTAGGGTCTGTCCCTTTAACCAAACGTAGTGTTTATTTGCCCGGGCTAAAAGGCCAGTTTTAACCCGTATAAAATGGACATTAAGTTTAGATAATTTACAAACTTGTAACTCATTTGCATAAACTTACGATAGAGTGAAAGAAGAGTCTGTGACGTTGAAACGGGAAATATCCTTAAAAAATAGACTAGAACTTGAATCAATAAACCGCTACTTCTCAGACACACGTGCGTTTAAAAAAAAATAATAATAAAAAAATGCATTGTATTGGAATTAGAAACACCAGGATGACCAGAAAAAACTTCGGTTTTACGGAAATGAGTAATCTAAACAATTAAATATTAGTAAAGTTTGATTTCAGTGATGAAAAACGGCTGTAATAGTGAAAATATGCTGTAGTGTTTAAATACTAGGGTCTGTCTCTTTAATATGTTATCCAATCCAATGGGTTTACTCACGGGCATATCCGTCGGTGACGGTGGGCGCCTCGTTGGTGAGGATTCTCACTTGCACGGTGGCCGGAGTGGACAGCTGATGGTCCTCGTCCGTGCACACGATGTTGATGTCATACTGCGGGGCGCGGGAGTAGTCCAGGTCGTGACCGTTATTCGACTGGCTCGGTAGGTAGTACAGACAATATTCTACAATAATATAATATAATAGAATAGATGTTTAACTAAACCCCAGCACGAAAAATGCATGGGCTATTGGGTGTCAGACGATGGTACATACAGTCGGTTTAGGATCGATCACTGTCGGTGGGCCCGTTGGGCTATTTCTCGCTCATGGTATGTGCTATCCTGTCTGTGGGATGGTGCATACAAAAGATCCCTTGCTACTAATAAAAAAGAAAAACGTAGCTGGTTTCCTCTCTTTGACTATATGTAAACAAATGACCAAATATTTGACATCCAGTAGCCGACGATTAATAAATCAATGTTCTCTGGTGGTGTCGTTAAACAAAGCAAACTGTTTAACTGTTTTGGGGACGTAGCCCAGTGGTATAGAGCTCGCCTAATGCGCAGTCAGTTTAGGATCCATTCCCGTCGGTGTCGTTAAACAAAGCAAACTGTTTAACTGTTTTGGGGACGTAGCCCAGTGGTATAGAGCTCGCCTAATGCGCAGTCAGTTTAGGATCCATTCCCGTCGGTGTCGTTAAACAAAGCAAACTGTTTAACTGTTTTGGGGACGTAGCCCAGTGGTATAGAGCTCGCCTAATGCGCAGTCAGTTTAGGATCCATTCCCGTCGGTGTCGTTAAACAAAGCAAACTGTTTAACTGTTTTGGGGACGTAGCCCAGTGGTATAGCTCGCCTAATGCTCGCCTAATGCGCAGTCAGTTATAGGATCCATTCCCGTCGGTGTCGTTAAACAAAGCAAACTGTTTAACTGTTTTGGGGACGTAGCCCAGTGGTATAGAGCTCGCCTAATGCGCAGTCAGTTTAGGATCCATTCCCGTCGGTGTCGTTAAACAAAGCAAACTGTTTAACTGTTTTGGGGACGTAGCTCAGTGGTATAGAGCTCGCCTAATGCGCAGTCAGTTTAGGATCCATTCCCGTCGGTGTCGTTAAACAAAGCAAACTGTTTAACTGTTTTGGGGACGTAGCCCAGTGGTATAGAGCTCGCCTAATGCGCAGTCAGTTTAGGATCCATTCCCGTCGGTGTCGTTAAACAAAGCAAACTGTTTAACTGTTTTGGGGACGTAGCCCAGTGGTATAGAGCTCGCTCGCCTAATGCGCAGTCAGTTTAGGATCCATTCCCGTCGGTGTCGTTAAACAAAGCAAACTGTTTAACTGTTTTGGGGACGTAGCCCAGTGGTATAGAGCTCGCCTAATGCGCAGTCAGTTTAGGATCCATTCCCGTCGGTGTCGTTAAACAAAGCAAACTGTTTAACTGTTTTGGGGACGTAGCTCAGTGGTATAGAGCTCGCCTAATGCACAGTCAGTTTAGGATCCATTCCCGTCGGTGTCGTTAAACAAAGCAAACTGTTTAACTGTTTTGGGGACGTAGCTCAGTGGTATAGAGCTCGCCTAATGCGCAGTCAGTTTAGGATCCATTCCCGTCGGTGTCGTTAAACAAAGCAAACTGTTTAACTGTTTTGGGGACGTAGCCCAGTGGTATAGAGCTCGCCTAATGCGCAGTCAGTTTAGGATCCATTCCCGTCGGTGTCGTTAAACAAAGCAAACTGTTTAACTGTTTTGGGGACGTAGCCCAGTGGTATAGAGCTCGCCTAATGCGCAGTCAGTTTAGGATCCATTCCCGTCGGTGTCGTTAAACAAAGCAAACTGTTTAACTGTTTTGGGGACGTAGCCCAGTGGTATAGAGCTCGCCTAATGCGCAGTCAGTTTAGGATCCATTCCCGTCGGTGTCGTTAAACAAAGCAAACTGTTTAACTGTTTTGGGGACGTAGCTCAGTGGTATAGAGCTCGCCTAATGCGCAGTCAGTTTAGGATCCATTCCCGTCGGTGTCGTTAAACAAAGCAAACTGTTTAACTGTTTTGGGGACGTAGCCCAGTGGTATAGAGCTCGCCTAATGCGCAGTCAGTTTAGGATCCATTCCCGTCGGTGTCGTTAAACAAAGCAAACTGTTTAACTGTTTTGGGGACGTAGCCCAGTGGTATAGAGCTCGCCTAATGCGCAGTCAGTTTAGGATCCATTCCCGTCGGTGATGAAACGAGGAGAATGGTATTATTTCCCTCTAATTATTATCTCCCTTTAATTATTATCTCCCTTTATTACTTTAAAAAAATTAATTACGTGCTCGGTGTATATATTGTTCTTTTTTTAGTTTGGCGTTTTTGTTATAAATTCAATGGTTAAATGTTTTATAAGCTTGCTCGGTGTTTTAAATTGTGTTTATGTTTATTTTATAATATTTTAAAATTATTTTTTAACACAAATAAAAACTCAACAAGGTGGTTATACTGTCCTGTGCCTGTGTCCGCGACTTAGTTTTTATACCAATGTTTGCGGGCATATGGATTAAATTGGTGCCAGCGTCGGTTGAATGACATAAAGATCCGTTTCTCTTGGGTACAGCGAGGTTACTCCTCTCTCCGCGACTCTCTCCTGGAATGCTTCAATCCTCCCAACAATACCAGACTTCAACAAATCTACCCAATCTACCTTTGCCTCTTTTCCTTCTGTTTCATCGTTGGACCTCTTCACATTTTATGTGACACCATCGTTGGATTCTTAATATTTGTGAAGGCTGCTGCAAGTGGACGGCACGACGGCTGGATCCGCCGGGGATCTGGGAGATAGGGGCTTGGAGCTCAGTAGATGTAGGGCGGCTATAGGGCGTCGGCGGTTTGGGCCGTAGGCTTGGTTTAGGTCTGTTCTGGGGTCCCACCCACGCCCTCTCCCGGTTTCCCTGATGGGTCACACTGAAGTTCCGGATATGAGCAGTTATCCTTCTTTAAAGGGACTTACCCTAGTTTTTATACACTAAGGCATATGTTTTTACTATTAGAGCCGTTTTTGATAAATGAAATCATACTTTACATTGATTTTATTCTTTAGATTATCCATTTCCGTCCATTCGAAGTCTTTTTGGTCATCCTCGTATTTTTAATATCACAAAATGCATTTCTCATATTTTTTTATAAAAGCACGTGCGTCTGAGACGTAACAGTTATGGGGTGGAGTTTTAGTCTATTTTTGGAGGGTATTTCACTATTTCAAAGTCACAGACACGTTTCACTCAATTGTAACTTTATCCAAATGTGTTACAGGTTTGCAGATTAACTAAACTGTGTGTGCATTTTCATGGGCTGAAACTAGGGGTGTGTCCCTTTAATTACCCAATAAATAAACCAGTATGGCTCGGGCCCAACCTCTCCTTACCTCCAAGGCCCGCTCTAAAATTGGCGTCTAAAATATTTCATTTTTTAATTATTTATAGTTATATTGTTATTTATTTTTGGACTTTTGGCGCTATTAAATATAAATATTAATGAAGTCCCTAGTCCCAATTTTGGTTCAACAATCTAGTGTTCCTTAGTATTGTCTCCTGGACCAAGCCACTGGATATCCAGAGACTTGGCCCGCAACAGACATGCCTGAAACCTTAGTTGTATATGGACATGTTAAAAATACTCACTCACTCACTCTGTGTATAAATAGGGAATAACTTGTTACTGTCTTAATATATCAGCTTTATTCTGCGAAGGTTAGAATGGCAATTGCAATTCGACCTGAGCAGGATAAAGCCGATATCTTAAGACAGTAACCAGCTATTTCTTTCATCCTGCAATCCTACAAGAATATTTGGAAAATCATTATTTATTCCAGTTTTGTGTACGCAAATCAAGTATTGTCAACCTAGCAAGGCTTTTGCCGTATGACGTCATACAAGATACGTGACGCCATTGAAATAATTTTTTTGTAAGAAGCTAGCTACATTCTGTCACATTAAAAAAGCGTTTCTAAGCTCTAAATCATAAATAAATATACACGTATTGTACTGTTATCGCAAAACCAAAAGTTATTTGTATTTACTGTACTATACAAATGATTTAAAGAGTATGATTATTGGAAATCTACTCTGAAATACTCGAGTCGATAGGTAGGCCTACGTGATGACAGGAGAGAGAGAGAGAGAGAGAGAGAGAGAGAGAGAGAGAGAGAGAGAGAGAGAGAGAGAGAGAGAGAGAGAGAGAGAGAGAGAGAGAGAGTTAGAGTTTACGTGAAACAAAACGCATGTATTTATTATGTTAATATGTAACAGTTGGGATTAGTCATCAGGCACAGCATATACATACTAAAGAAAGAAAGAAATGTTTTATTTAACGACGCACTCAACACATTTTATTTACGGTTATATGGCGTCAGACATATGGTTAAGGACCACACAGATTTTGAGAGGAAACCCGCTGTCGCCACTACATGGGCTACTCTTCCGATTAGCAGCAAGGGATCTTTTATTTGCGCTTCCCACAGGCAGGATGGCACAAACCATGGCCTTTGTTGAACCAGTTATGGATCACTGGTCGGTGCAAGTGGTTTACACCTACCCATTGAGCCTTGCTGAGCACTCACTCAGAGTTTGGAGTCGGTATCTGGATTCAAAATCCAATGCCTCGACTGGGATCCGAACCCAGTACCTACCAGCCTGTAGACCGATGACCTCCCACGACGCCACCGAGGCCGGTCTACACATACGAAGATTTAGTCTTTACATTCTATATGCCAGTTTTAAATATCATCTCACTGGTCTATTCAGTAGCAAGGGAATTCAACAATAAATAAAACAACAATTAAATAATAAAATATGTAATACAAAATACGAACCCACCGAAGACGAAATGAAAAAACAGAGAGAAGGGGGAGAGTGAAGACGATAAACATATGGAGAATATTAATATAATACATTCTAATGCAAACGTTACATATTAATAACAATGACACTAATAAATATTCACTTACTTTGAACAGTTGACACATAACCAGCATCAGAATCAGGCGCATTAGAAGACCGGGTGTAAACAAATCCATCTCGAAGCCTTTTCTTCTTCTCTTGTGAATTGTGACTTCAGCACTTCGTAAAGACGAGCAGGCCAACGAATTTGTTCAATTACTCAAGTTTCAATATCGACTGAAAATCACTTTACTGCGTTCAATGTGTATGAATGGTCGATTGGTCAAAGCATACGTCAGAACATTTCGCAGGTAAAAACAGACCCCTTGTATACTTTACTTTCCATTTAGTTTACCCGCTCGTGCACGATTCTATCATTTAAAAGCGACATATTTACTGTTAGAATAATGACTTGTACTGCATATTATAGTGTCATTACAACACTTTTTTTTATCAGTATTCAGGTCCATTGCTTGTCCATATAAATTGAACACCAGTGCATGTGTACATAACATCCAGTGAACATAATAGCGTCAATTAAAACCATTCTGAATTTTACAGGTCAAATTATTGCCGCCCAGTTTGCTTTATATACGATCGGTCTTTTGAGCTTTCTTTAAATCTTATATTTACACAGACATCTGAAGTATATGGCCACTTATTGACCTTTTTTCAACAGCTGAATTGACTATTTCTTTCCCTCACGTACAATTCGTTAGACAGACAAGTCAACCAGGATAACCAAATATAAGGACGATGTCAGTTCCTTCGTTGTTGTTTTTTCCAAAATCGAACCATTGATGATAGCTATGCTCGTATTTGCTGCGATGGTTTTAGGAAATGATCTCTTTGTACACAAAGCGTGTATTACTGCGTAGGTAAATACTTAGTATATTGAGATATTGTGATGTGTGATCGTCCCCTGTCGCATTTGTATAATACCTGTATATACCTGTACTCTTCGATCTCTTCAATCGTGGTGTGTGACTAATGAGTGCATGTCATCACAGCTGGACATATTCTAATGGGCTCTGTTCGGTACTTCCATTGGGTTATTTCTCGTTCCAGCCAGTGATCCACAACTGGTGTAACAAAGGCCGTGGTATGCCTTTTCCTGTCTGTGGGATGGCATTGGTGCATATAAAATATCCCTTACTGCTAATCGAATCGAGTAGCCCATGAAGTGGCGACAGCTGGTGTTCTCTTTCAATATTTGTGTGATCCTTAACCATATGTTCGACGCCATACAGCCGTAAATAAAATGTGCTGAGTGCGTAGTCAAACAAAACATTTCCTTCCTGTCTGTCCGGTGCTAGTTGTGACTTAGTAAACTGGAGTGGCAGTCCTCTTGTTGGTGATGCAAGAAGGGTTGAATCTCCAGTAAGGGATCGTTTCGGGACTGGCTATCCTCCTATAGACGAAGCACTATATAGAGATGTATATAATCAGCCATTATATTGACAAATGACCCTTTCGGCTCTGTCTTGTGCAGAGATACGGCCTTGACCATCATGTATTACGCTTTTGTTTTTCAAATTAGGTGTCATTTCGAACCCACATATCGGGGTGCCTCAAGGAGGGATCTCGTAGACTGTAGTTGCTGGCCAGTATAATTTTCCTCGCAGTGTAATTAGCGGGACGTTGCAAAGTGATAAAGCGCTCGACTGTTGCGAGGTCGGTCTCGGATCGTTTCCCCGTCAGTGGCCCATTGGGCTATTTCTCGCTCTAGCCGTGCTATGTGATATCATGTCTCTGGGATGGTGCATATAAAAGATCCCTTGCTACTAATGTAAAATGTAGCGGGTTTCTTCTCTAAGACTGTACGTCAGAATTACCAAATGCTTGACATGCAATAGCCGATGATTAATAAATCAATGTGCTCTAGTGGTGTTGGTAAACAAAACAAACAAACGTCTTTTTTAAAGGGACATTCCCGAGTTTAATGCAATTTTTAAGATGTTATCGACTAACAGAGACGTTTTAACGATTGTAATTACATATCAAATATGTTTTTCTGCCTAAAATATTAGTGGCTGTATATTAAACGTGTTTCTGATCGTTCTACTATTTGTACTAGGTTTAATTTCATTTTATTTCCTAAAATATATTTTTTCGTACGTACGAAATTATTTGAAGACCGAATCCAGTTTGGGCTTCTTACAGATATTAAGACGGCCAGGAACACATTGAATATACAGACACTGATATTCTAAACAAGAACATATATTTAATATGTAAGTTTAATCATAGAAATATTTTATTTTTCGGAAACATCTTACAATGCAGCAAACTCAGGAATGTCCCTTTAACACCCAATGAAGTGGTGCAACACTGAGGGATGTTATAGATTGTAGTTGCTGACCAGTATAATATTCCTCTCTGTGTAATTGTGGCTTGGTGCGGGACGTTGCCCAGTGGTAAAGCGCTCGCCTCATACGCGGTCAGTCCAGGATCGATCTCCGTCGGTGGACCCGTTGGACTATTTCTCGTTCCAAACAGTACACCACGACAGGTATGTTAAAGGTCTTGGTATGTGCTATCCTGTCTGTGGGATCGTGCATATAAAAGATCCCTTGCTACTAATGGAAAAATGTAGCGGGTTTCTTCTCTATGACTGTATGTCACAATTTAATTTTGGCATTTATCATAGTTTGATACCCAATAGCCGATATAGTTTTCGTGTTGGGGTGTCGTTAAACATTCATTCATTCATTCATTCGGTATGTCACAATTACCAAATGCTTCATATCCAATAGCCGATGATTAATATATCAATATTCTCTAGTGGTGTCGTTACACACGTTTACTGTTTAGAAGTTCATTTCAACCATTTTTGTGGTATGTCACAATTTCAAAGTGCTTCAAGTATCCATATTTCAACCAGTTTTTTGTTAGAAGTATACATATTTCAACCAGTTTTTTGTGAGAAGTATACATATTTCAACCAGTTTTTTTGTGAGAAGTATACATATTTCAACCAGTTTTTTGTTAGAAGTATACATATTTCAACCAGTTTTTTTGTGAGAAGTATACATATTTCAACCAGTTTTTTGTTAGAAGTATACATATTTCAACCAGTTTTTTGTGAGAAGTATACATATTTCAACCAGTTTTTTGTGAGAAGTATACATATTTCAACCAGTTTCTCACCTCAGCGGTCCCACCCTTCTGTTATTTTTTCCCGTTCCACCCAGTGCCCCCACGACTGGCGTTTCAAAGGCCGTAGTCTGTGGGATGGTGCACATAAATAAAATAAACTCTCTGCTGCTAACAGACAAAAAAACCATATAGCGGAGTTCCTATAATACAACGTGTCAAAAATACCAAATCTTTGAAAGCCGACGATTAGTAAATCAATTTGCTATAATGGTGTCATTTAACAAAACAAACTTTAGGTGTGACAGTAATGCGTTTTCAATAATGTTGATGATACTGACTATTTCTCTACGTGTTCTAAGTACCTTTTAAAGTCGCAGACTCTAGTTTTAACCTTTAAAACATGGAGACTAATTTTAGTTAATTTACAAACCTATAACTCATTTGGATAATGTTACGATAGATTGAAAGAAGAGTCTTTGACGTTTAAAACAGGAAATATCCTTAAACATAGACTAGAACAAGAATAAATTTTTGTTTAAAAACCGCTACTTCTCAGACGCACGTGCGTTTTTAAAAATATGAAAAATGCAATGTTTGGTACTACAAACACCACGATGACCAGAAACACTTCGGTTCTAAGGAAATGGCTAATCTAAAGAATAAAATATAAGTAATCACTTACGTAGGAAACGGGCGGGGGAGGGGGGGGGGGGGGGGGGGGGGGCAAATATTGTGCTTTATATTTGCTTTATAACAGTGTAAAAGTGCGAAAATATAAAAGTGTGCACCCACCCCCCCCCCCCCCCCCCCCCCCCCCCCCCCCCACACCCCCGCACACACACCACTGTTTGGCACCTTCCTACGCCACTGGTAATGTTTGATTTCAATGATCATAAACGTGACAAATATGCTGCAGTGTTTAAAAACTAGGATCTGTCCCTTTATAACTGCATCTAACTGATTCCCTGATTGAATTGTACTTTTCTACAGGCTGGTAGGTACTGGGTTCGGATCCCAGTCGAGGCATGGGATTTTTAATCCAGATACTGACTGCAAACCCTGAGTGAGTGCTCCGCAAGGCTCAATCGGTAGGTGTAAACCACTTGCACCGACCAGTGATCCATAACTGGTTCAACAAAGGTCATGGTTTGTGCTATCCTGCCTGTGGGAAGCGCAAATAAAAGATCCTTTGCTGCTAATCGGAAAGAGTAGCCCATGTAGTGGCGACAGCGGGATTCCTCTCAAAATCTGTGTGGTCCTTAACCATATGTCTGTCGCCATATAACCGTAAATAAAATGTGTTGAGTGCGTCGTTAAATAAAACATTTCTTTGATACTGTATATATACACATAAAGCTAAAACAAAACAAATGATCTTATGACAATGGCCTTTAAGTTTGAAGGGAAAAAAACAGGAATGTATATCCACAATACTATAGTACTGATAACAAACAACGACTCCTATCTGAAATAATGTTTAATACAGTTTGCCACAGTTCCATTGTTACAACCGTGATGTCATTTTAATATTACATGTATTTAGCATTTATACGTCAATGTGTTAGACTGAAATAAACAAATGGAGATTTAGACTCTCCACAACCTGTTAGTTAGTACATTAATTCTGCTAATCTTGGTGAATTATATTTCTCCATTTTGAAGGCACCAATGTATTTAGCATTTAATACGTCATTGTGTTGAGTGAAATAAACAAATGGAGATTTAGACTATCCACAACCTGTTAGTTAGTACATTAATTCGGCTAATCTTGGTGAATTATATTTCTCCATTTTGGAGGCACTAATCACCACGCCGTCTTCAACGTGATCTGAAAATATACACAAAATATAACAACAATACTAACCTCTATACCTACAATATAATAATAATAATAATCGTCGTCGTCATAATAATAGTTATAGTAATAATGATACTAATAAATAAATCATAATAATAGTAATACTAATAATAATAATAATAATAATAATAATATCATCACCATCATCATCATCATCACATAATAATAATAATAATAATAATATGATGATGATGATGATAATAATAATAATATGATGATGATGATGATAAATAATTAATAATTATGATGCTACTGCTTCTGCTGTCGCCGACGACAACGATGATTATGATGATAATAATAGTAATAATTAATGTTCATAGTAATACTGATGACAATAATGATAATAATGTTTTGGTTTTGAAACTCATAAGCACAAACTAGTACACACATATACATTGTACAAGATTGGAAGTCGATTTCTCGTGTTATATGTCACATTTTAAAGGGGTTTTTTTTGTAGTTCTATATTTACTGCATGTAGTGTGTGCGTGCTCGTGTGCGTGTTCGTGCTTTTGTGCGTGCTCGTATTCTTGTGCGTGTATATGATTGTATGTATGGGTGCGTATGTGTATGTATATATGGGCACTTGTGTTTGAGTGTGTATTTATGAATGTGTGTGTATGTGTGTGTGTGTGCGTGCGTACATACACATGGGAGCGTGCTTGTTTGTACTTACCATTATATCTAAAAGGTTCCTTGTAATTAGGGGTATCACGAATTCTGTACAAAATAAATAACGCATAATTTTATATCATATATAAAACTAAATTTCATGCCAGATAATATACGTGTGTTTTTTTTTCGCGCGGACCCTAAACACAATGATAATTTGTTTTCATTCTTTGTACAATCAACGCGACACGCTCTCAGAACATCGAGATGGTGAAAACAGCATTTACTCGTGAGGTAGATAACAGTAAACAGTCAAAGCAAATGGAGAAATGGAACATCATGGCGAAAATTACAAAACTATAGTCCGTCCCACAGGGAACGCCTTCGTTCATACTGTTGAATTCACTACACGTTATTTATTTATGCACCGATTGATTTCAAAGTTATACACACAAATAGTAATTTGCTTTAATTTCTAAAACACTTTTACTTTTCTTTTTAAGTCAAAACAAACTGAAGTTATTTACCAAAATAATTTTTATAGAATAATGGAACGGACTATAGACGATCTATTCTTGGCCACAGGACAGGGTTATCCAGCTTTTGCACGGTCCTCCGCCTGTTACCGATCACGGTCGGACTGCAGGTGCCCCTTACACCTGACAGTGCAGGCGCCCCCCCCCCCCCCCCCCCCCCCCCCCGCACCCCCGTCACCCTCCCCACCCCTTTCCTGTCTTGGACGGAGGAACCGGCTGAGGCCGACACCTGCGCCCAGGACAGAAACATATGTTTAAAGGGACAGTATTGAGGTAAAGGAAATGTTTTATTTAACGACGCACTCAACACATTTTACTTACGGTTATATGGCGTCGGACAGTATTGAGGTGTTACACAAATGTATGCTTCAATTTAGCATTTTGATATACCGCTATTGTGGCACGTAAAACTATTTTAATTCAAAATATTATATTTAGAGAAGGGCTATATAGTTAACTTACGGTGGATAATGTCGATATGGCGGCATTTGTGGTTCTCTGAAAACACAGAAACAAACGAACGAATGAATGAGTATGTAAGTAAGTAAAGTAACGTAAAATAAATCACTAAATAAATAAACAATTGGCTGAGTGAGTGAATGAATAAATGAATGAATGGGTGGATGAATGAAAGAAAGAATGAATGAATGAATGAATGAATGAATGAATAAGTAAATAAGTAAGTAAATCAATAAATAAATAAACGAATGAATGAATGAATGAATGAATGAAAGAATGAATGACCGAACGAACGTATGAACGAATGAATGCATGAATGAATCGAGTGACCCAGTCAATCCATGAATTAGTCAATAAATAGGGGTTGGGGCGTAGCCTAGTGGTAAAGCACTCGTTCGATGCGTGGTCGGTCTGGGATCGATCTCAAAGGCCATGGTATGTACTACCCTGTCTGTGGGATGGTGCATATAAAAGATCCCTTGCTGCTAATTGAAATGAGTAGCCCATGAAGTGGCGATAGCGGGTTTCCTCTCTCAATATCTGTGTGGTCTTTAACCATATATCCGACGCCATATAACCGTAAATAAGATGTGTTGAGTGCGTCGTTAAATAAAACATTTTCTTAGTCAATAAATAGAGTTGGTCAGTCAGTCAGACATCGGAATCACAACTATCCAATCAATCAATCAGCAGATATATTGATCAAACAAGCAAGTGGCCAACATATAAAATGTTTACTACGGTATACTGTTATTGTTTCTTATAACTAACTATAACCACCCCTACCCCACCCAACCCCTACCGCCTCCCAGTCACTGTTCATGTGATGTGAATATTTTTGTTTTCTTTTGAGCTTTTAAAGGGGCAGTCCTGAGTTTGCTCCAATGTTTAAGATGCTATCGACTAACAAAGACTGTTTGACGACTGTAATTACATATCAAATATATATATTTGAATAAAATATTAGTGGCTGTATATTAAACATGCATCTTCTAGTTCTAGTATTTGTACTAGGTCAAATTTCATTTTATTTCGTAATTGTTTTTCCCGAAAATCCAATTTGGGCTTCTTACAAATATTAAGATGACCAGAAACACATTGAATATACAGACACTGATATTCTAAACAAGAAAATGTATTTAATGCGTGTTTTATTACGGAACCATCTTACAATGCACGAAATTCAGGACAATGCCTTTAATGCTTGGTTTACACAATTTTTAAATTCGGGTGCAGAAAAAAATTATGGCATAAGAAAGAGAAATTATATGTATGCCCCCAAACATTCCCTCCACGCAAATTCGTCCGGTAGTGGTCCAAAATCGGACCTAGAAAAGTGGAAAATAATGGAACAGTCATCGCCTTATGCTAGTATCAGACTATCATCTGTCACGACGTATTTGGCCAACTCGACAGATGAGTTGTAATTGCCCCCACTCCAAACTTACGACGTCTGCGCTCATATTAACAACTAATTGGTTGTAGGATCGTATACGACGTGAATCAAATTGTATTAAAGAGTGTTTACACTAGCAACTGGGCAGTCGTAGAAATCCAGAGATCGGTGAGTTGGCCAATTCAGTCGAGACAGTTGGTAGTCTGAGCCTAACACTCGCTCAACCAACGAACTTACTGATACGGACAGCACGATCCTTTGCAGCAACAGCGGCACAGGAAGTACAAACCAACCAATAGCAGGAGACCTAACAAAGTCATTAGCAGGCTAAAAATGGCGACGTTGCCTTCCTGTTCGAAGAATCCTGGCTCTCGTGTCGTCGTAGTGGGTGTTGTGCTTTGAGCTGTCGTAGTAACTGTCGTTGTACTTGGTGTTGTGGTGGTTGTCGTCGTAGTTGTGCTGTACGAGATAATGACAATACCTGCGAAGATATAGTCCATATAAAGAGAGGATCCAGATTTTGCTGTCATTGTTAACGTGTTTCAGATCAAGCCTCTTACGGAGCAATTTTCTCGTTCTAACAAGTGCACTACAACTGGACAAAAACTGTGGTATGTGCTTTCCTGTTTGTGGGAAAGTGCATATAAAAGATCCATTTCTGCATTAGAAAAAATACAGCGGGTTTCCGCAGATGTCTACGTGTTGGTATTACCAAATGTTTGACATCCATTAGCCGATGATTAATAAATAGATGTTACGGTTTCTATACTCTTCACAAAAAGTAGGGGAACTCTAATAAGAATTTACAATTGCCAAAATTTGTAAGGTATATTGGCTGTGGGGAATGGTTATATGATAATAGTGAATTAATTGGGCAAACATTGCAACCGGTAGTTCAGTATTATAATAGGTTTTATGACCACCAAAGATCTTGAAGGACGATTGGAGTCAGAAGTGAACTTTGAAAGTTGACGTTTTTTATCAGTAAATTGCAAATTCAAACAATAAAAATGACTAAAAACAAAACAATAACAACTATATGATCAACAGAATGAAAACAAATTGACAGAAATAATGCTCCACAATGATTAATGGACCTTCCTGGAAATTGTCAAAATCGAGAATGACACCCCACGCACCTGTACGGGGAAACTGCGTGATGCACGTGCAAACTATGGAATGTGTTTCGGTGTGTTGATAAACAGGCCTGAACGTGCTTTACTAGGATGTCTGTGGTCAAAACGTATGTTTTAATATTTCAGGTTCCCCTACTTTATTAAAGAGTATATTACAAAGTGTTAAACTTGTATATTGTTTTTATGTATTATTAGTAAGTAAATTAACGCAAATTATCGCCAATTTTCTCTGAATAAAACATTCCATTTAACGGCGAAGTACCTTTAAAGCAGATGACGTACCTACTGGGCAACTGAGGTTATTTAAAGTCACAGACCCTAGTTTCTAAACAGTACGACGTATTTTTTTACTATTACAGCCGTTTTGTATAATTTAAATTAGGAGTACTTACATTTTATTATTTAGAACATTAATTGAGGTACACCTGAAATGGTTCTGGTCATCCAGGGTTTTGTAATACCCTAAAATAAAAATAAAATTATAATTCTAAAAACGCACGTTCGTTTGAAAAGTAATGGTTATCGAGATAAGCTCTAGCTATTTTCAGACGGTATTTCTCTGTTTAAACATCACAGACTTTAGCTTGTCTCTGTTATAACCCTATCCAAATGTGTTGCAGGTTTGTAGATTAAATAAACTTAGTGTCCATTTTGACGGGATGAAACTATAGTCGACGCATTTAATAAAAAAAACGTACTTTATGCGCCAGTGGCGAGTTTCCCGCCTCCCTATCTCGACCATGTATCGTAACATTATAACCACGAGTTAAGGCACAAAATCGCTGTTACATTAGTTAAAATGTTACAGTTATCTCATTGATATAGCTAAAATGTTTATACTGGATGCATCTACACCGGGGAGTGTAACTACACTGCCAGTTAATTAATTCATTCATTCATTCATTTAGACTTGTTTTTGTGATTTTGTCCTAATAAGGTTCATGCATGCTATCCTGCGCTGTAATGTTTATACTGGGTGTATCTACACCGGGGAGTGTAACTACACTGCCAGTTAATTAATTAATTCATTCATTCATTTATACTTATTTTTGTGATTTTGTCCTAATAAGGTTCATGCATGCTATCCTGGGCTATAATGTTTATACTGGATGCATCTACACCGGGGAGTGTAACTACACTGCCAGCTAATTAATTCATTCATTCATTCATTTAGACTTATTTTTGTAATTTTGTCCTAATAAGGTTCATGCATGCTCTCCTGGGCTATAATGTTTATACTGGATGCATCTACACCGGGGAGTGTAACTACACTGCCAGTTAATTAATTAATTCATTCATTTATACTCATTTTTGTCCTAATAAGGTTCATTCATGCTATCCTGGTCACACACCTTAGCTGTCAGCCAGGACAGAATGTTAGTAGTTAGTTTGTTAGTGGTTAGTGAGAGAGAAGACGGTATAGTGACAGTACATCAACCCACCGAATAGTTAAAACGTGCCATGGGTGTGAGCCGGTATCGAGCGCCGAACCAAGTACCCACCATCGTTAAAGCTTAACCACGACACCACCGAGGTCGGTATTTATCAATTAACAATTAATATATTCCATTCAACTTAATTTCAACTAATTTTCATGCTTATGTCCAATTAAGGTTCAAGCATACTGTCATGGGCACACACCTCAGCTATCAGCCAGAACAGAGTGTTAGTAGTTAGTTTGTTAACGGTTAGTGAGAGAGAAGACGGTGTAGGTGTGAGCCAGTACAGAGAGGCGAACCAATGTTAAGGCTGATGGCTTAAACAATATATCCACGAAGGCCGGTATTAGTCAATTAACAATTAATCTATTAAAATTTTAGACTTGATATGAGGCAATAGGAAACAATAAATAGGTGGTGGTGGGGAAAAAAGAGGCGTGACTGGGCGAAATGGCCCCCATGCCCTCCCCACCCTCCTATACACCTGTAACAAAAACATGGAAGTCTCACATGTCGAGGACAGCGACGGTGAGCCGTGGTCCCTGGCTTCGATGTACACAAACTGGCTCCTTTTCCGGTTTATGTTTGGCTCGTCGTCGAACGTTTTAGCATAGACGACGGCGCCATTGTCGTAAGTGACGTAATTTGAAGACTGGCCAACCACGGTTAAGGTTACATCATTGTTAGGCGCCGAGCGATCCTTATCCCCAGCCGTGATTGAGCTGATCGTCCCCGTGCCGTCTCCCTGAGCGACGTCATACACGAAGATGTTGCCGTGTCGCGATCTATAGCCGGTCATATTGCAGTAGGGAACATTATCGTTCGTGTCTTTAAAACAAAATAAAATAAAATAAATAATTAAATAAAACATTCCAAAAACAAATAAAGAACAAAACAGCAACAACAACAACATAAACAATAAAAAAATAAAAAATAAAACAAAAGAAAAGAAAAGAAAAGAAAAGGAAATATAAAGAAAATAAAGAACATAAATAACTACATAAATAAATAGATATATTTAAAAAAAAAATTAAAAATCAAAAATCAATCAATAAATCAATAATAAACAAATAAATAAAATAAAATAAAATAAAATGAAATAAAATAAAATTAATAATTTTTAAAAATAATAATAGGCCTAAAAGTAAATAAATAAACCGATGAGTGGATGGCATTTAGGCAGGTGCGCAGATGGATGTTTGGAAGGATGGATGGACAGGCAATAGAGCGCATGAACGAATTATCGGGTTGTTGGTCAAATATAGTCATGCGGGCAGATTGACAGACAGACAGACGCAGGGACAGACACACATAAGAGGATACCACCTGCTATTTTGACGTCGATTCGTGCCGTCCCCGTAGCTCCTTTACTGTCGACGGCTTCAATCGTCAGCTGCTCCGATATCGGGTATAAGTCATCGACATCGTAGTCCACGTTAAAATACAGCCTCGTGGATGGTTTGTGAAACCAGAACCGGTTTTGCTTTGTAGAGGTTTCATTGGTCATGTAAACCGTAGTGATGACGTCATATTCCGGGTCCGTGATCACCATTCCCAAGTCGCAACTGGAGACAAATGGCTGAAAGGAACGTCAATACACTCACAATTAAGGCAACAATCTCGATTATTTAAAATTTTAAAACTAATTTAGAAATTTCGAATAGATCATCATATTTAGGTTTCTTCTTGTTGTGCGCCATTTTTCTATATATTTTAGCTTTCGCAAATATATATAAATATAAATATATATATATATATATATATATATATATATATATATATATATATATATATATATATATATATATATATATCTTTTAAAAACATTTTTACATACCCTAGATACCTTAATTGAAATTGATTACTGGTAGTTAATAATTCATACAATTATAGTATATATCCCCCCCCCCCCCCCCCACACACACACACCTTCGGAAACGCCAACCCTACTAACTGTAGAATTATTTTTAAATTGGGGGGGGGGGTGTAACTTTTACATTTCAGACCTATTAGTATATAGATATTTGCCACCTTCAGTTACAATAGTAGGACCATAGGTCTAATAATGCTTAAATAGCAACAGATTCAAAATTGTATGTAAAAAAAAATGCGATGTGAGACAGGAGTGAAATAAAACATATTGCAACGAGCCTCGCATTTCTTACTTACAATATAGAATCTGTTGCTATTTTAACAATTTAATACAGATATTTCATACATAATTTCTAACCGTTTATTAGTATTGTATAGAGAATAATACATGAGTAGCCGTTAGATACCATTTATCTCACAATGAGTTGTTTTAAAATGTATCTAACGAGCGAAAGTGAGTTTGATAAATTTTTAAACAACGAGTTGTGAGATAAATGGTATCTAACGGACACGAATGTATTATTCTATTTCTTACATATCCTCTAAAATCATGTTTTAAACAAATTTTAACATATGTTTTTGACTAAAAGATATTTACTACTCTTTGCACTTATAGCTGACTTACGCGTCACAGACACATGATTGCCATGTTAATTATACATCACAGTGTAATCTATTTCCATCGTGTTGTTTTTCATTGGATATATGGCACTGGTGACCTGATCATCACCTAGGAGCAGCCAGTCGTATGTCTTGAAATTGTTAACACACGTACGTGTGTAAACAGGTATGTATTTTCATAAATAATGCATGGTGCTCTCACCAACGGGTGTGTAAGAAAATATTTTATTTTTCATTTTCTATTCGTGCAATAATTTGAATATTTCATTCTTATATTAATTCGGACCTTTGATTCATTATAAAATTCTAAAGTTAGTTTCGTACAAAATTCATAACCTAAGATTCGTAACCTAATTCTAAAGCTCTATCCTAACCGGCCGCGAGCGACGCGAGCGATGCGAGCGATTATCTTAGAAATAATTGATTTCCATTTCCGTATCCTAACCGCACGCGTGCGAAGCGACATATGAATCTTAGGTTATGAATTTTGCACGAATCGAACTTTAGACTTGTATAATGAATCAAAGGTCCGAATTAATATAAGGATTAAAAGTTCAAATTATCAGTTAAATTTATATGTCGCGTCGCACGCGTGCGGTTAGGATACGGCAACTGAAATCAATGATTTCTAAAATAATCACTCGCATCGCTCGCGGCTGGTTAGGATGCAGCTTTACCTTTGATTCGTACATGCTACAATAGTAGACTGGTTCATTGAACTGCGGGGGTTCGTTGACGTTGAGAACGTGCAGTTCGATGTATTCGCCCACGGAGTCGAGGAAGCCGTCGTTGACGACGCAGGAGATATTGTAGTACTTGGTCGTCTCGGCGTCGAGCGGTTCGGCTAGTACTATTTGCTGAGCTAACAAAATATATTTTAATGTTTATTATGGAGATAATACGAGAATAAATTTTTAGGCCTAAACATTATTCAGGATGTAAACTGGGCCCATAGCATATTACAACAGAGAAACAAATAGTTATGTGACAGCCATAGACTACATATCAATATAATCTCGGAGGGTTTTGAGTTTCGCGTGCTAGAAGAAAAAAGAAGTTTGCTTTGTTTATGGACACCACTAGAACACATTGATTTATTAATCATCGGCTATTGCATGTCACACATTTGGTCATTTTGACTTATAGTCTAAGAAAGGAAACCCGCTACATGTTTTCATTAGTAGCAAGTTTTTTTTGTTTTTTTTTATATGCACCATCCCATAGAAAGGATAGCACATACCACAACCGTTGATATACCAGTCGCGGAACGAGAAAAAAAACAATGAGCCCACAGACGGGGATCGATCCCAAAATGACCGCGCATCACGAATGCGCTTTACAACAAGGCTACGTCCCTCCCCCTACCTCTAAGCAAACGGTTGTTGAACTATGACTATTTGAATATTGGTGGTCGATGCCAGACTGACAGCGCATACAGCGAATGCTTTACCACTGGGTTGCGTGCGAGAGTGTGTTTGTATGTCTGAAAAGTGCACATTAACAGAAATCGAATTGTTAAAAGGGACTGCCTTAAAGATGTATAATAGCGGCTTCCATACGAGACTAGAGTCACGGCTTTTTGTCTAGCTGTGGTGCACTAGTTGGAACGAGAAAAAACAACAACAATGATCTGAATGGATACACCGAGGTGGTTCGATCCTACGACGCAAACTTCTCAAGCGAGCACTCAACTGACTGAACTAAATCCACCCCCGTCGCTGACACCAAATGCAAGCACCTTAAAATTCGAATATCATGAATGGGATCCACAAATGAATGGGATTACAAATAAATGACCGGCCTCGGTGGCGTCGTGGTAGGCCATCGGTCTACAGGCTGGTAGGTACTGGGTTCGGATCCCAGTCGAGGCATGGGATTTTTAATCCAGATACCGACTCCAAACCCTGAGTGAGTGCTCCGCAAGGTTCAATGGGTAGGTGTAAACCACTTGCACCGACCAGTGATCCATAACTGGTTCAACAAAAGCCATGGTTTGTGCTATCCTGCCTGTGGGAAGCGCAAATAAAAGATCCCTTGCTGCCAATCGGAAGAGTAGCCCATGTAGTGGCGACAGCGGGTTTCCTCTCAAAATCTGTGTGGTCCTTAACCATATGTCTGACGCCATATAACCGTAAATAAAATGTGTTGAGTGCGTCGTTAAATAAAACATTTCTTTAATTGAAATTGCAACTTTAAGCCTTACTTGATGTGTTGTAGATGAACTTTGAGTTTTCCATGTAGGGCGCCGCAGTACAAGGCGTGGTAATGCCAGTCATATTGGCGTCATCAGAGAAATTCAGAGAGGCGATAACGGTTCCAACAGTGACATTTTCCAACAGACTCACAGTTCGCGGTAAATTCCAAATTTTCGGTCTCTCGTTAAGGTCTACGACGAAAGGAAAAGGATGTTTGTTTAAAGTCATTGGCGATAGTTTGGAAGATTGTTTGTAGTAGATCAAAACGTAGTTTATGGTAAACAATCAACATACACAGGCCCGTAGCATGTTGGACATTATTGGGGCGGGGGTGGGGTGGGTGGGGTGGGGGGGGGGGGGGGGGGGGGTGGTGGTGGCATGATTCAAAGGTTATATGCTCATTACTGTAATTTTCGACGTTAATCTCGATCTGCTAGTCTCGCTACAACTATTCAGTCTACAACGTACGACCAGAAACTTAATTATTCACTTTGACATAAATGATGCCATAAGCAAGAAGTTGTAAGTAATTGTTAATTCAACGTTAAAATGTTGTACAAAGTTAACACAATATTTTGAAAATGGGGTAGAGTGGATGGGGGAGTAGGGGCGCTGATAAACAGACTTCTCATTCCAAATCCATCCCCAAAATGACATGACCAAAAATAGGGAGATCCAAACCCTTGTATCCGTGTTAATATTCAAACGTGAAAATCAAATGGATAAAAAATCGAACATAAATAATATATGAAATGGAAAATATCCTCGACCCCTCCCCCCCTCCAAAAAAAAACAAAAAAAAAACAATTCACACAAACATCCACCAAAAACACACACAAAAACCCTCAACAACGACATAAAAGAAGAAAATAAAGAAGAAAAAAAAGAAAGAAAAAGAAAGTTAAAAAAGAGAAGAAAAACACGTAAGTGGACTCTTATACTTACTGGTGAGTTTGATGTTGACAACCAGCGGTCCCACTGTATTCTTGCCGTCACTGATGTTGATTTTTAGCGGAATATTTTCTAATGCAGCTGATCGCAAATCCTTGGTAAGCAAAACCTCGCCAGCTGGAAAAAAAGAAGTTGTATAACATAACTGAATTTGTCATCCTGTGTATCAATATCAGCAGCAATAAAACCTTGTCCACTAAACCAAAAATTCAACATCTTCATAAGACTAGTTAGCTAAAATTTGCTGCTGATTTCGAATTACAATTAATTGACCATAGTCATAACACCAGAAAGAAAGACATGTTGTTTTTTTAACGACGCACTCAACACATTTTATTTACGGTTATATGGCGTCAGACATATGGTTAAGGACCACACAGATTTTGAGAGGAAACCCGCTGTCGCCACTATATGGGCTACTCTTCCAATTAGCAGCAAGGGATCTTTTATTTGCGCTTCCCACATACAGGATAGCACAAACCATGGCCTTTGTTGAACCAGTTATGGATCACTGGTCGGTGCAAGTGGTTTACACCTACCCATTGAGCCCTGCGGAGCACTCACTCAGGGTTTGGAGTTGGTATCTGGATTAAAATCCCATGCCTCGACTGGGATCCGAACCCAGTACCTACCAGCCTGTAGACCGATGACCTACCACGACGCCACCGAGGCCGGTACTCATAAAACTAGATATCCAAAAGAAAACACAACAAAAAGAACAAAATATAATAAAAATATAATAAAAATAAAAATAAATAAAAATTAAAAAACAACAAAACAGTCTAGGAGCATGGTTTGTGTACCTGACATAGTAAATATATTGATGTCGTTGCCCACATCTGAGTACATGGTGTACACGAGTGTGTCGTTCTCGGGGTCATCAGCCACCACGTCGTATATCACGCTGCCTATTGCTGAACTCTGCGCGTCCAACGTCACGCTTTGAACTGGAAGAAGAACATGAACAATAGTAAAAATATGAAATTCATAAAAAATAATAACATGATCAAAAACAAAAAATAAAAGGATCAAAAGCACAAAAAAAGAGAATATAATCAAAAACGAAAATAAAAAGATAAACAAGAATAATAACATTATAAAAAAAAAAAAAAAAAAAATATGAATATGACCAAGAAATAAAATAAAATATACGAACAAGAATATTAACAAATGTAAGGATATGATCAAAACCGGAAAACCCCCCACGAAGAAGTCCAAAAATAAAATTAACAAGAATGAGAGAATAACAACATTATCAAGAACGAAAGGAAAACATTAACAAGAACAAAAAGGAGAATATGAATTTGAACAAAAATAAGATCATGATCAAAAACGACAATAAAAAAACATGAACCTGAACAAAGATAAGACATGATGAAAAAAAAAAAAACGAAAATAAAAACATGAACAAAAATAGCATTACACAATGATACAGAAATGTTTTAAGTTCTTAGTTATGTCTTTTTTTGTTGTTGATTATGTTGAGTTAAAGTGTACTAATTTAAAAAAAAAAAAAGTCGCTACTTCTTCTAGAGTGTTAGTTTTAGTCACATAATCTTACTTTCACTATTGTTTTTAAATGTTTTACGAATTTATGAGATTGTTTGCTCCAAAGTCATATACAGAACACTATATTGATGTATTTTTAATGGCATTTATTAACACACATATTACACAGATATTCTGCATGTTCTACTTACTATACAGGTATAAATCAACAACAAAGATTACAAATCACAAATGAACAGGTTTTCGTACATTTCGTCGATAACATGATGCGTCAGCACGTAATAACCCCCACAAATAGTCACCCATCATGTTGCAGTCCCATTTAACTTGATATCTTCTTTCCATATTTGGTATATCTTGGTAAAACCTTTTGCCGTGTTCTTCACTGATATAACCCATATTTTCACTGAAGAAATTCAGGTGAGAATGGAGGAAAGTAATTTCAAATATATTCGGCATCCAAGCTTTTCATAAGTCTTTATCAACTTTTCTATTAACTGTTCGTAATTCCCACTTTTGTTATTCCCAAGGGAATTTTTAACCACTTCTCTAAACAACCTTCAACCTTGTAATTGTTTCTTCAAATTCTTTTGACTGGTGCATCTTGCGAACATCTAGTCTGGTGAAAATACCACCTTCGATTTTTGCTTTTGACAGATGTGGAAACATGTTGGAAATGTATTTGAAAGTTTCACCTTCTTTGTTCAGTGCTTTCACAAACTGTTTGACAAGCCCAAGTTTGATATGCAGTGGAGGCATAAGGACTCTCTCTGATTCTACCAAGGTCTGGTACTTCACATTCTATGTACCTGGAATAAAGTGTTCTCATTGAGGCCAGTGTCTTTTGCGGTAGTTTTGAGCTGTAACACGACTGTCCCACAGGC